>NC_051163.1:127729697-127898205 GCF_013339745.2 Dermacentor silvarum
AGGTACCAGCACAGGTGCTGCCAAGTTTTCCAAGAAGGATTCAATTTTGCTGACGCGCTGATTAGTGCGCTCCTCCATGGAAGCCATGTTGCTTTGGAAGAGCGAGAACTACTCATTTATCTCTTTAATGCTGTCACTGAGAGCGGAGAGCATCTCGCGAATCTTAGATTTGGCCCTACCTAATGCTCTTTCTGGCTCATTAGTGATTGCCCTCGTTTTAGCTGGCCTCTCCGTATCGCTCGTCTCAACCATGGGGAGTTCCATTGGCTGGGGAGCGGCCGGTTGATTATCCGTATCGTTCTTCTCAGCCATGGCGACTTCCATTGGCTGGGGAGTGGCCGGCTGCTTGTCAGCCATGGCCGGTTACTGCCCCTCTTAATCTCGGCAATTTTTTCATGAGTCGAGCTATTGTGTTCTTCATCATCTCGCTTTCGCTGCTCAAGTTGTGCTAGTCTGTTGTTTCCTCTATCATGCTCTGGTGGTGAGCCCCGCGTTACCTTTTCCGGCATTCCTCGAACTCGGCCGGCCCAGGTCGGATGGTACTCGAGTCGGCGATCCCTGGAGCAGCTAGGACCTCAAGCAGGTCTTGAACCGGACTTTACTGCCTCGGCGCCGGCATCCGGAGCGACCCCTCGAGCGGGATCTGGTCCTGGTTCTGGAACAAGAGCTCTCTCTGGATCGAGAGTGTCTTCGGGAGCTCCCTCTGGAGCGAGAGCGTCCCCTGGATCGGGAGCTGTCCCTATTCTCTTGCGGTGGAGCTTGCTGCAACTGATTTCTGATCTCGCTGCTATGTGGTGGTGGCGAAGCCCTATTTCTCGAAGCTTCCACCGTCTCTCTCTTCCATCGTCTCCTTCTGACGACATACGGGATCTGGAATCTCTCCTTGCACGTTTTGTCCGCCGTAGGGTGTGGGCCACCGCACAACCCCCACCTTGGTGTGCACTGGTGTTGATCGTCCGGGTTGACTGCCCCACATCCTCTGCAGTTGGATGGACTCTTCTGGAATCGGGAAAATGTCGGCACGATGGCCGAGTTGGCCACACGCGTAGCAGATATCGACTTGTTTGCGATAAAGAAAGCACTTTACAAGGACTGGGCCATAGCGTACAAAGTTCGGAACCTTGAGTCCGTCGAAAGCTGTGATGATTGTGCCTGTGTTCTTAATTCTCTTGACCGCCAAGGCCAGCGGGTTTCTCTCGTTGACGATGCTGCATTCCAGGTCCGATGGACTGTCGTTGAGGTGGATGGTGGATGTGTCTGATTATCCCTTTACACGTTGTGTGGCGGGCGGCCTCGTATGCGCCGACTTCAAACATTCTTCCAGCCACACGAAGTGCCCTTATTCTCGTATATATTGAAGCGTTATCTCGGTTGGGCGTGCTGGCCACCATAATGTTTTGTTGTATGTTAGGAGAAATGATGTCCGAGCTTCTCTGCGTCGGGGTAAGACCCGCCGCTTCCTCGATCGCCTTACCGATCACGGTCGGTCCTGTCGTGGCAATATTCCTGTCGTGGCAATATTCAAGCATGTTCCTTGGGCATGGGAGGCATCCGCGACGCCCTGATGATCTTGCTCGTGAGTTTATCTCCATTGCCCTGTGTTCTGAATAAGGAGCCGGCGTTAGGCCTATTCTCCAATATGCAGCCGCCAGGGCGGTTAGGCCGAGTCCACCTTGGCAGACATACGCTTCGAAACTGCCCACTGCCACCCAAATTCTGGCGAAAATTCTTCAGGAGGAAGGTCCTCCCCTTCAACCGTCATCTGCATAGTCACTGACATCTCGGAATCGTTGCTCTAGCAACACTTAGTGGCACCGATCGGCGCTACGCCGGGCTAGGATTGTCGTTAGGGCCAGCAAGGCTGCAGCGTGGTCCGAGCACAAACACGTTCATAAATTGGAAAAGAGGCCACCCACCGGAGAAAGACCGATATTGATGTGATCCTCTTCCGCTTAGAAGGAGATTACATTTTGGAGATTAGAAGCGACAATCTTGCCAAAATCATTCAAGAGAGCAGGAGCCGAGATGGAACCCTGACCCTTCTGCATTATATGTCGTAAAGTAATTAACTAAGAAGTTTGTGTCAATTTTTGTTAATTAGTGGAATATGTGCTTCGATTTCTTGTGCTAATAATGTCCGTCTCTTTGAACAACCCAGCTCTACAATAAGAATAATGCTACCTTCCACAGGCGAATGTTAAAAATTCCGTAAAGCCTAATTTTTAACACCTGGTATATCTATGCATCTGCCAGTCCTATTCGCAAAGTGTATGTATGCCGGAATGTTGGAGCCGAAGTAATTTTGGCGGACACTGGTGTTACCAGTGCACTGAATCCACGACACCTTTCCGAAATAATGCTCAAAACTTCCTAGCCATACATGACTTGTCATCCTTCTGTGGAAATGACTAGAATACAATGCCTATGGCATCGCACTCATTTGTGTGTGTGTGTGTGTCCTTATCGAGAGGGCTAAAAATTCGGTCTTTTTCGTACGACATCCTGGCAGCGAAGCGGAAAAAACAAAGATAGAAGGAGAGTGAAAGACGTGCGCTAACTTCAACATTTGCATCACGCGTCGAATTACGCAGGTCTGAAACTTGCGAGGATAGCCATATCGGCTTTTTGGTAGGTGACCTTCTAATTCGTTGTAGTACAGGCAGAACGACATGGACATAGAAGGACATATGTGTTTACTTACATAGCATGGTGTGTTGTCTCCTGTGTGCCAGCATGTCCGTGACGTTCTGCCTGCGCTGTAACAAATAAGACGATGAAACTAGCCGTACACGAACCAAACACTCAGCAGTGAAGCTGAGTGTTTGGTTCGTGTTTAGGTGTTTAGGTATCGTGTTTAGGTATCTAGAGGGACTATTTGAGCGCGCCCTTCTCGATTCAACTCAATCAATCCTAATTGGCTGACTGCATAATGGCATGTTAGTACAATGACATCCCTTAAGTTATCTCAGGCTGCAATTACAGACATTTTAGTTCTCACGGATATTCCCCACCTCCTCTATTTCTTCCGTGCCTCTGCTTTATCCTTGCTCTATTCCTTCTGTATTTCGTTCCTTTTTACCCTTCCTCCAGTGCAGGGTAGCAAACCAGAATTTTTCTCGTTGTTCCTTTTCCCACTACATTTATTTCGCTCTCTCCTCAGGCTCCTATGAAGTGACCTCTGAAATCCATGGCAGCCTGTCCTCAATGACTAGTAGCTTTTTTCTTTATTCTAACACCGATCGTTCAGTAGTCACAGCTCTTATAAAGCGAAAGTAGTACAGCCAGCCACACCTGTACCCACAATCTTGTCACCTACACCCTCGAAAGCGTAAAAGAAGTAGTGCGAGCCCCGGATTGGTGGAGTTCTTTTTCTTCTTTCAGGGGTTTTACGTGCCAAAACCAGTTCTGATTATGAGGCACGCCGTAGTGGAGGGCTCCGAATTAATTTTGACCACCTGGGGTTCAAGTGGTGAGGAGGAGTGTTGTGAGAGAGCGCGCGCCGTTGTGGTGAAGGAAGAGAGGCACTTGATCTTTGCTCCGGAAAGAGACCTAAGGGTCCGGTTTTTTAAGTATATGGAATGAATCCACCTGTGAAACCAAGCCGCAGCACAACTCCGCTACAGGAGTTTCATTGTTCCAAACAACGATGCGAGATCTCAGTGACCAGACACACAAAAATGCTAGGCACGCAATGCCTCTCTGGCTCAAACGTTTCTGTCTCGCAAAACAATCAAGCCGAAACGAAACACTTGCTCTTATGACCAAACTGTGACCTCTAGGCTTGATGACAAAATCAACCACGCCGTCAAGCACAACTGTGCTTTCGAGCGAAGCTTGCCGCCGGTACCGCCATATGCCTGCTTTCTGTCACTCTAGCCTTCATGTGCCTTTATTAAAGAATGCGGTCGCGGGTGAGCGTATCCGTGTGTTAAGGGACGCGACCTCTCGCTGGTCGCATTTCGTACAAGTGCCACTCAGCGATCACGAAATGGACGCCTAAATACGGATAAAAAAAGTATGTCACTTATATTGTGCCTTGCTTTCATACAATGCGAAACTGTTCCATGCAATTTTAACTATGTCATGTGCGACTATGTCATGCGATATAAAAAAATGAAAGAGCCGTTTACTCTCCAATGCATTTTTTATTTTTTTTATTTAGAAAGACCTCGCAGGCCTATCTATGAAGAGGCAAAGGTGACGGGGGATATGGTACAATTGATAACAAAATACAATCGGTAAAAAGATATCGATGCATACAATTAAAGATTCAAAAATTGGCGCAAAACGAATAAATTTGAATATCACAGAAACCAGACAGACGTTAGGAAAGAAAAAGAAATGAACATATAAGCATTACATAAAGACAGCTAGAAGTGGGGAAAAAAGTGACATTAGGTTGGGACGTTTCACATTGCGTATTGTTAAGAGAAGAAAAAAAATAACACAGGCACAACGTGTGACAATGCATGGGAAATGTAAATGTAATTGGAGTGATAAGTAACCATGTACTAACTCCACCCCGATTCAAAAAAATCTACGAGCAGTGTAGAGAAAAATGTTTTGCCAAAATACTGCAAAAGCCGTCATGATTTCTGAGCGAAGCAATGCTGTCTTGAAGGCTGTTCCAGAGACGGATAGCGCGAGGCAGTGGTGAAAATTTAAATGCTTGCCTCATGCCATATACGCGAGCATAGCTGAAATTATTGTGCAATCTGCGCGATATGAAGACGTGTTGCGGAAATCTGACGGGGAAATTAGCCGTAGTGGTCCTGTATAAAATAATTTTCAGACTCGATTCATTATCAGAACTGATGCTCTGTTCGGAAAAAAGTGCCTAGCTCTCTTGACGAAGCAATGCTTCAATGAGTGTTTATTTATACATATGGCCTGCATTTATTTAAAAATATTTGCAATGTACGTGGCAGGTACTGTTCACCATAGGCAACATCAGCGTTGCAAAAAACCCAAATTGGTAAATATCGGGCCAGTGAAGTTATAAAGAACCTTGTAATTTGTTTTTAGAGCCCTGCCCGTAGGCGCCCGTTCCTGCGGCGGCATCGGCCTTGTCGGTGTCACATGTAACCAAGCGAACAAGCACAAGGAACGATGAAAGCGATCGCGGAGCGCAGCGGGGGATGCAAGACGCGAGGAGGAAAGCGGACACGAGCGTGCAGCGGAACCGTGAGGCGGAAAGCGGAGGTGGGTATCACGAAAGTGTGAGATGAAAAGCGTAGTGCGGAGACAATGGCTACGAGACGGCGCCAGAGTAGCGCGCGTCTGAGAAGTCTGTCTGCGGCGGCTGCTATGAATAACGCCCACGCGTGACCCACGCACTGGCTCTATGCGCTGGCTCTCGCGAGGTCCAGATTAGCGAGACAGATGCGCCATGTATACTTCACTCCATTGCAACCTGCCGCACGAAACAGATTGACCGCGCGAGCCAATATATTGCTCAATGAAAACACCTATAGAACTAAGCTCAAATTTCGCATTAGGGAGTATCGTAATCGTCAGTGACTTTTTTTTGTCCTTTCTAGATAAGTTTGATATGACATACCAAAATCCTCCTCACATCAAAACCGAGCTTATGCTTGCATAGCACACCGTTCTTTCCCTTGAAAAAAGCATTAGCGGAGGAAATGTGGGAAAGGCGGCTTATGCAATTGCATGATGATTTGAATTAGAGAAAGTTCGCTTAATAAATAACACGATGCGTGTCAGCAATGAGCTATTCTAGAAGAATTATTTGTAGGGATAGTTTGTTTTCCATAACTGAACAAGTAACTTCACCCGCCATGGGGCGCTATAGCGTAAAATGATTCCAAACTGTATTGATTCCAATTTCTGCAATCCGCCTCCACGATTGGTCAAAACATTTTCCGGCCGCTCCCAATTTCGCCTGTCTGTCACGCGACGTCACGAAAACCGCGATAGCTCCCCATCTGATATAACGTGTACACAATGATTATGCATGATTAAACCGCAGAAAAAAAATAATCCTTCCTGATTCGATGTCTTTTCACCATTAGCTCTCTGCTAGTGGTCCAATGTTTTCTGGCTACGCCCACTTCGCCTGTCTGTCAAGCGACCTCATAAAACCGCGAAAACTCACCACGTCAAAGTGACGTGTACGCGAAAAAAATGCATTAGTATGCCGAACAAAACTGAACATTTTTCTGAATAGCCACAGACTGCCCCGTTCCGAAAAGAATCAAAGATGGCTGGCCGCCGATCGCTCCGGCCCTCGCTACTCGCACCTGCCGGTGAGCATGTAATTATTTGCGCATGATAAACCTTTTCGCGTGGCAGTAAAACGTTATCGAGCCCTTTCGGCATGCATACGACATTGCTCTTTCAACTCTTCCTTGTTGAGGATCCGTTTTAGCTGCATTCTTATCGTTCCGTTGCACGCCGCCGCGATTTTCGACCAGCCACCGCAAGGTCAGTAAGGCGAAGCGGACCAATCGGAGAAGCCGGCGCCACCCTCTTCATGCGGTTATCTTTTTTCACTGTGCTGGCTCGGCCCCATCGAAACCCTCTCCACTGGAGCGTGCTCCTCGCCTCTTGTCAGCCAATTAGATAACAAAAACCGCTGAGTGTAGACAATGTTATTGGTTTTGAAAGCGAACAAAGGTAACCTCCTATTAACGAGGAGAGTGTTTGATTGGGTTGTTCAGACAACGCTGCAGGTCACCACCGCCCGATGCTTGCGTCGGTGGTTACGTAAATTTGACGTCAGGGGTTTGGAATCAAAACAGTTTGGAATCATTTTACGTTATAGCGCCGATGGTTGCTTTGTGGTCATGGTCTTGGGCTACTAAGCACCAGGTCGCGGGATCGAATCCCCACTACGGCAGCCACATTTAGATGGGGACGAAGTGCGTAAACACCCGTGTACTTATATTTAGGCGCACGTTGAAAAACCCCAGGTGGTCGAAATTTTCCAGAGTCCCTCACTACGGCGTGCCTCATAATCAGATCGTGGTTTTGGCACGTAAAACCGCATAATTCCATTCAATATTATATATATATATACTCTTTTCACGCATGTGCATACCGAACAATAAGAACGGGCACGTGTACATCAAAGGCGGTTGCGCAAGAAATCTAATTCAGAATCAATTAATAAGATAGACGCCTCACATATACACCTATCTCTGTTCTTCATAAAGAAGGCCTCCAGTGGAAGTCTAGAAGAAGCGTTGTCGCTACTGCCGAGAAAGGTTGCAAGTGTTCGTATGTGCGTATCGCATTTATTCCGGATGCCTTGAGGTCCATCTGATACTGCTGTAATGTACGTCAGGTTTTATTCCTTCAGTGTATTTTCAATTGCTCTTATTTAGTTGTCGCTTTACTTTTTTTCTGATCACTGCGTATGTTGCATTGCTTTTGTATTCATTTTTCATATGCGTTTGTACATATATATATATATATATATATATATATATATATTATTGTAAGCATTTGTGCGGACTTCCACTTCATCTGTACAAAGCCATCATCAATCATCGGTTCGTGTTCGTTTTTGCATCGTTTTTGCATCGGCGCGGGAGGAAGAAGAAGACGCCGTTCGAAACGGCTGCGCTCTCATCGGGCAACACATATTTGGTTTTTTCGGTGGACCACCTTCGGGACCAGCCCCAAACGATCACCGCCATCTCCAAGAAGTGCTCTGACACCTGTGGAGACCAACCGCAGGTCAGTCGGATCATATTTCGGTGTTTTTCGGCCGCTTGTTCACCTTCCCAAAGTGGCGGGCGGCTAACTTTAACTACTAATAGGGAGCAGCGGCGGCGGCGGTGCCGGCGAGCGCGCACCCTAGGATGGCAGCCGTAAGGACTCCGGCTGCGACACCGATGGCCGGAGGAATATTCCGGGAAGATTCTACTTCGAACTCACCCCGAATTACAACATCGCGTCTGGAAGAAGAGATGGATTTCACTGCATCTCAGGTGGGTGATGCAACGCCCCACCAACACCGCGATTGCAATAAGTCAACTACGATTACTAACCGGTTTCAAACCGCTACCCTGGTCGACGAAACGCAAACAGAAGCGGGATGGGAGCGTGTTCTATGCCTGAAAGAAAAGAAAAGTCTCGCTCAGAAGTGACGTTCCGCGCAAGGAAACGCAGTGCTATCTGGATTGAAAACCAACTCATCCAAACCCAATGCGCACCGCCGACGACCACGACGTAAGCGTCTACCACCGCTACCGAAGAGTGACCTGAAGGTGGTCGTCAGGCCACACCAACGCCTACCACTCAAGAATGTGAACAGTCAGACCCTAGCAAAGCCGTCATGGAGGCATGCCAGGACAAAACCATTGACGATTTCATTTTAAGAATAAAGCCGGGTTCCAACATTGCAGTCGTCTCCACCCCGAATCGGGATACGGCGAAGGTCATGCAGACCACAAAAGCCTTGAATATCAACGGACGACCGCACCCGGTGAATACGTACGTTACGGCAGGAGAAGATACGACGCGGGGAGTAATCCACGGAATTGAGCCCCACATCCCTTCTGATGTGTTGCGATCGAATCTACGTATTCGAACCGAGGGACTGGTGTTGATCGACGCAAGAATGCTGGGTGACTCACACAGTGCTTTGCTAACCTTCTACGGCAGCCAAATGTCAAGCTGTGTTTATTACCTAGGGGGCGAAAAACTGTGCACCCCATACTGAAATGCGGCACAATTCTGCCGTATCTGTGGCATCGTGGGACACCGCACCAACGTATGTCCACAGCCTGACACACAGGTGTGCCGCTCGTGCGGGGTGCAGGAGCCTGCCGATGGGCACGCGTGCGCCCCCAAGTGCGTAATTTGTGGGGGTGATCACCCAACGGGTGACCGCACATGTCCCAAAAGACTAAAGCCGGTAAAGCAAGGGTCGATACCGTATTCCAAGAAAACAACGAAGACCAAGCTACGGTGGTTCGCCAGCGAAGACGAGGACTCCGAGCTGGAGTTCCGTCCGAGAACGGATCATCGCAGCCGCTTCAGGACCCGCTCGCCCTCGCGGAGCCGAGCTTGGTCCGGACAGCCGGGCTAGAGGAAACGTTCGGCATCCCAACCCAAGGTGCCCCTGCAGCATCAACAGCCGACAAGCAAGACGGTGGCCCCTAGAAATAAAGTCGCCAGGGGCCCCACTGGCATGGAGCACCCCTCAAAATCATCAGGTGATCTGGGGGCAAGTCGTATCTTCCACTGCCCAATCCAAGAATACACAAACACTGATCACAAAAAAAGGGAGAATAATCATAACGTTATATTTTGTTCACTGTGCATGTCCTTTAGCTGATAAATCCTATAACCGCCATTCTGGTGTTTAAAAGTTGTCGCAGTTTCACCCGAAAGGCGAAGCATCAATTGCGATAGCAACTTAGTAGAGAGCTATACGGAGTAAGGATAGTAGTTTTATCCGCTGTACAAACTTGGACATGCAGCAGCACCGGCAACACAGAGCACTGTTGTCGACGCCGTCGGCGTTTTTCCCGCGTTCGCACAAAATGCGTGCGGCGTTGGTGACTGTTGCCGGAGCCTCTGATATAAATAGGCACTTCGTGCCGCAGCTAAACGTCACCTCCCTTCCCTTCCCTGCCCCCCCCCCCCCCCCCCGTGGCCTTTCGTGCGTCAGAAGAAGGCGCGTTTGCTCTACATATGTGGTGATTGTAAAGGAGGAAAGAGACGCCTACTTCTGCAGCCCTTAAGGGAGCACGGCACAGAACGCGCGTTTGTTCTCCGCCGTGCGTTCACTCCCCGTGAAAGCGCGCATCCCTCGCTCCCTTTCACTCGCACATACAGCGTTCGGCGGCGCGCGGTGACCATTTCATCTCCATTGACGTCATACGGAACCTCACGGCGACGGCGACGGCGACGGCAACGGCGACGCTGACGGCAGAAATCTGCTTTGGAGTGTCCATATAATTGCTATCGCAATAAAAACTCTTAGTATAAGAGAATAGTCGAGGAAAACAAAGCACTTCGTAACAGTTTAGCCGAGCTACGAGCCGAGTTTGAAGCGTTTAAGAGCATCGTAAATAACGGCAAATCACAGCAACCAATACAAATTGCGGAACACACTTCCAAAGCACCGCAGACACCACTGCAACATAGTGCCACCTCCAGTGCTCCATCGGTAACGCTGAAACAGTTAGCACAAAACATGCAGCTAATGTTCGCAGAGATACAGAAACTCAAGCGAACTGTGGAGGATGCACAAACAAAAGTAGCAGCCGCCCCCCGAAAAAGGGTCAGCCAGAGCCCGGGAGCTCCTACACGGACACTGAAAGCCGCAGATCACACGGATAGTGATACTACTATCCATGGCTAATACTACAAACAACAGAAACACCAGACACATTAAAATTTTGCAAAGTAATTGCTGCACGCTACGCAAGAAATTGGCTAACTTCACGCACTATGTAGAATCGGCGCCAATCCCTCCAGACGTTATCTGTATTCAGGAGGTAGGAAAACAAAAGAAAAAACTCAAAGGATACGAGCTTTATGCTCAACCGGATCACCCTCAAGTGGCCACCTTTGCCAAGAAGAATGTCGCGATTAGCGTACAACATTTTTTGGGGGAAGCTATCCAGCATCAGATAATCACGGTTTGGCCGCAGAAAAGAGGCAAACCGAAAACAATTATTGTTAACATTTATAGCCCTCCCAGAGAGAAACACGCGGATTTCGAAAACGTGGTAGGGACAAAGTCATATTGTTAGGAGACTTTAACACCCATCACTCAAACTGGGGCTACAGTAGAGAAAATCCCAAGGGCATCTTGTTAGCAGACCTCGTAGAGCTTTACGGACTTTTCCAACCAACCCAACCGGATCTCTCCAAGCGAATCGGAAACAGCGCGTCCAAGGACACCTCCCTGGACCTCACGTTCACCAACAACGAAAGTGAGACGTGACGGATGAACCTAGGTGACAACCTAGGAAGCGACCATTATATTTTAAGCATATCGGTTAATGCAGCCAAGATTCGAAGAGCTATTGGCAAGGCAAGGCTATCGGACTGGACTAAATTCCGCGAAAAAAAAAAACGATCGGAAGCATAACAAACATGGGAGACTGGGCTGAGCGGATCAGAGTTATCCACGCTGGGATCACGAAAGCAATTGAGATGACAACGGAGATTCCGGCCGTAGGCGGTCTCCTCTTGCATCTCTGGGAAGCCCGGAGAGGTCTCACAAAGAGATGGAAAAGGCAAAAGCTCTGCTAGCTCCGCTAGCACAGGAAGCTAACGAATATGCACGAAAGTTAAGCGACAGCAATTGGCGTCAGTTTAGCGACTCGTTTCGGGGAACGTAGATTACAAAGAAAACATAGCGCATTGTTCGGAGCATGATTGACCCGGGAGGAACAAAAACAGCCACGAACGGCACACTCAAGCTTCTGGAACACGAGTTTGAAGGCAGAGAAGCCGACATGATAGAAAGATGCACCCACGCTGACGCCTGGTGGCACGTCTCCTCCATCACGACTACCAACGTCGATGACCATGAGCAACCGTCGTGCATATGGAAGCTGCACTACGCTGCACACGCTAGCACAACGCGAAAGACGAAGCACGTAACTGACACACTAATACAACGCGCAAGACAAAGCACGTAACTGAATCGTCACCGAGTCAAATCAGCGCGTACAGCGCGTCGTAATTGCAGCCTCCGCGATCAACTTCAGAAACATTTTCAGAGCTAATTGCGGAGGCCACGCTCCGCTGTGCTGAGTACGGTGAACGCCACCTAGGTGGCGTTGGTAGTGCTTCTTGATGCCAGCGTCCCTTCGAATGCTGGCATCGAGGCGTCGTAGTGCTGAGACCACCGAAGCGTTCACTGTCGGTGCGCGTTAGTGTCATAATGCAGTACTTCTCTTTTCTGCTCGTAGGCGGCGGCACCGCCCCGAGCAAGAGCGCGGGTACACGGAGGAGTGTTAGATAAATTAAACAGATATATGTAGGAACGGCCCCGACCGGGCAATCCACCAAGCCCGTTTACGAAGGACAGCACCAACCAGAACTCGACGCCCACATAACCTTTGATGAGGTTTACGCGGCGGCACATTCCTTCAGGAAAAACACCGCCCCAGGGGTCGATCAGGTCACGAATGCAATGATTCGCAATCTAAGTGACGAGACGCTAAGGAGCTTGACCGAATTCTTTAACAACACGGTCTGGACAGAGGACGGCGTACTTCCCAAAAAATGGAAGGAAGCCAAAATAATCCTGATTCCTAAACCGGGCAAGCCCCGTAACATCAACAACCGTTCGACCCATATCATTAACGTCATGCGCAGGGAAACTTTTTGAAAAGGTTGTGCAGGTCCGGCTCTCAAATCTCGTAGAACTAAACAACTTGTTCCCCTCCATGTTCGGTTTCCGACCCAACGTGTCCGCGCAAGACTTTTTTCTGCTACTAAAGCATGAGGTCCTGCACTCCAACAGAGGTTCGGACGATAAATTTGTATTGGCATTGGACATCAAAAAGGCCTTCGACACCATCTCCCAACGCACTATTTTGCAAGGACTGCAAGCGGTAAACTGCGGAGCACGAATTTATACCTACGTGCGCTCGTTCCTCAGTGACCGCACGGCTACAATCGGACTAGGCTCCACGAGGTCCGACAGCTTCAGCTGTCCCGACAGAGGCACCCCTGAGGGAGCTATACTCTTTCCACTGATATTTATAGTGGGGATGAGCAAGCTAGCCCTAGAGCTAGACAAGCCACCAGTTCGCACTCCTGGGTTGTGCGAGAAGTTTCAGTGTCAGTTTATTGGCCCCTACACGGTCCTGGAAATGACTTCTCCAGTTAATTATCGCGTGACCCCTGTTGTTTCCTCAACTGACCGCCGTTGCCGCTCTACCGAAGTAGTCCACGTTTCTCGTATGAAGCCCTTCACGCGGCGTTCCCCGTACCTTTAGGCAGCGGCCAGGATGGCCGCTTTCGCGCGAGGGAAATTAGTGTGGGCATTTATTGTGCACTTCTTCATCATCTGTACATTATCATCATCATGCGTGTGCCCCTCATCTTCATCGCGCGTGCGGGCGCATCATAATCAGCGTGGACTATCGAAGGCTGTTCAGGCTGGTTGTGGACGCCGCCCTTCTTCGCCGTGTCGTCTCTCGGGCTCAATAAAGGTCCGACCTTGCTGTGGCGTCACAATATATATATATATATATTGTGAAGAAGAAGACGCGCCTCCGTCCAGCGGCCTCGCCAATGCTTGGCCCGCTCGGCTCGCGCTGCTGATCGCTGGTGTCTTTGGAGACAGTGTCCCACGCTGCCTAGCCGTTCCTTCAAATCGTCGAATCCTTGAAGGACACCGCCAATAAACCTCTGGTGGTTGCTGGAATTTCCCCGTCACTTGCACTCTTGAGCTTCGAACACGAATGCTTCCGCCCATCATGACCGACAACCCAGACCCGCCTGCGCCTGCGCCCCAGCCTGTCATCTGCACCGGGGCTCCTCGGCAACGTGATTCGAAGGTCTTCAGCGGAACAGATGACACCGACGTGGATAACTGGTTTATGCCGTATGAACGGGTGAGTGTGCATAATAAGTGGGACGACGCCGCGAAGTTGACCAACGTCATATTTTATCTCACTGGCGTTGCCCAACTCTGGTTCCATAATCACGAAGTCGACATCCCGACATGGTAAACTTTAAAGACGACTTTCAGCCAAGTGTTTGGTCGACCTGCTGTCAGCAAACTGCGCGCTGAACAGCGCTTGCGAGCCAGTGCACAGCAGACTGGGGAAACATTCACGAGCTACATTGACGAAGTCGTCGACCTTTGTTAGCGTGTGAACGGCGCCTTGCTCGAAGCGGATAAACTTCACCACATCCTCAAAGGCTTCGATGATGGCGCATTCCTGATGCTTTTAGCCAGGAATCCGCGCACCGTTTCTGAAGTGGTCACGTTATGTCTGAGCTACGAAGAGTTGAAGAAACAGCGCACCCTAACTCGGCAGCCTCTGTTGACCGCCGACTCGCTATCAAGTATCGTTGCCGTTTCCTTCCACTCTCCACGGCTTCAGCAGATTCAAGACTTCGTGCGCGGAGAGGTTGCCTGTCAAGTTTCCTTGGTACCCTTCACTCAGGAGCCATCCTGTCGTCTGCATCGAACGCTCCACACTGTCATTGCCGAAGAGGGCGCTCAAGCAGCTGCCGTCGCTCACCACCAGCTCCCTGTGGACGAGCCTCTTCCCTACGCGCAGACAGTGCAGCCTCTTTCCGCGCCTCCTACCTATGCGCAGGTAGTGCGTAGGCCTCCCCAGCTACCTTTCTCGATCCTGCAACAGTCTGCACCACCCGCCGCTCCTACTGCTTCTTGGGCCGGACCGATAGTCAGCAATCTATGGCGGACGCCTAAAAATTCTTCCATTTGTTACGCCTGCTTCACGCCAGGACACTCCGCTCGCTATTGCCACCGGCGCCTTCAGACTCCCGACGACGCTGCCCGGCCGTTCCAGTATAGCAATCAGCCCATGCGCCAATCAGCTCCGGGTCCCTCCCAGCGGTATGTTTCTTCTGACCTCTCTGAATTTCCGTCGCGCCGCTCCCCAACCCCTCGTCGACGATCGCTCTCCCCAATGCGTCGCCGACCCGCACCCTCCGGCCAGGAAAACTAAACGACGCAGTTCACGAGGCAAGAACTGCGCCATCTTCGAACTGCCCAAGTCCTCGCTCTTCTCCTGCTAACATGGTAGCAATATCTGTCGAAGGTAGTTATACTTTTGCGCTTGTGGACACCGGTGACGCTGTTTCTGTTATAGCCGCCAAACTCTGCCGTTCGCTGCGCAACGTGACCACGCCGCTGTCTGAACTGTCGCTTCACACGGCAAGCGCGCAGCACGTTACACCTCTCGCAGCCTGTACTGCCCGTGTGCTCTTACAAGGCGTTTTGTACATTGTCGAGTTTATTGTTCTCCCTACCTGCTCACATGACTTCGTCCTTAGGTGGGACTTCTTGTTCCGTGATAATGCCGTTATCGACTGCGCACCACCTGAAATTGAATTTTCGACGCTGTGTGACGCACCATCGCATGACGCTTTTAATAAGCCGCCTAAACTGGTCGTGCGTGAGGACACCGACATTCCGCCAGGCTCTTTTGCCCTTGTCCCAGTCATCTGCGGTGCCGTCACCGATGCTACGGTCGTCTTTATACCATCTGACACCTTCATGAGTCGCAAAGCCGTTCCACTGCCTTTTGCAACGCTTGACATCGCCGCCGGCATCAGCAATATTTTTGTGTACAATCCACTTTCTGCATCGGTTACGTTGCTTGTCGGCAAATGTCTCGGCCGCGTATAACAGCTTGACTCTTCGTTCTTTGTCACCGTGCCAGAGGAATCTTTCCATCTTGACTCGAACGAACTCCTCACCCTTTCAACGCTTGAAAAGTCGTCGAATGACGTGTTCTGCGGTTCCATCGCCACTGCACTAACCCCTGTCGAAAACTCCGCCCTCCTTCAGCTTTTACACCTCTTTAGAAATTCCTTCGACGTTTCTCAGCCGCAACTGGGCCGAACGTTGGAGGTGCAGCTCTGCATTGATACCGGCTTAGGCCTCATTCACACAGTCGTCAAACGCTCCGTCACGTCACCGTCACGGCATCCGTTTTCGTTAGGGGATAGGGTTTCCGAGTCGTTTTCCCCTCAAAAACGGCTCGCCGGCTACGCAGAGTGGTGCTCTACGTTTCCGTCGCCAGCACGGTGACGAAAACCCTCCCGGAAACCCTCTCCCCTGACGAAAACGGATGCCGTGACGGTGACGTGACGGAGCGTTTGACGGCTGTGTGAATGAGGCCTTTTACACCAGCCGTTGCGTCAACGACCGTACCGCGTCTCTGCCGACGAGCGTTAAAATATCGGTCAAGCATAATTAGACGATAGTCGAGTGGGAAGTGACCCTGTCCAGCTCGGACCCAGAACAGCAGCAGGCCCTGGTTACAGTGTACTATAAGGGGGCAGTGGGCTTACTCTGCCGCTGCTCTGACGCAGTCAGCGTCGCATCCAAGAGGTGGCGCCACTGGCAACTTCTATGGAAGCTTTGCTTGCAGAAGCTTTGATTTTCCTTGCGTTTCTGACGGTTTCAGTTCGAAGCCGTTCACACTCTTATTTCTTTTTAATTTTGGCATACTTGACAGTCCTTACATATCTTTAGCAAGCACTATATTTGTTTAGGCCACATGATATTTGCCATAATAGTACCTTGTGGAAAAGGAAGACGGCTACTCTTGGGCTTATGTGGAAGGGGCCTTCAAATTTTCCGAATTCTCTGGCAATCGTAAAAAAAATTGAAAGAAAATTTTGAATGAAAGGGACGGTGACCAAATATACGGTTTCATGCCGTGTCGACCTAATGTAAAATTTTGTCAGACAGAAAACAGTGCGCACATACTACCCAGCTGGGCTAAAAAAAAAAAAAAAACATCAGGCATGCTAACCAGGTTTGTGCCTTTGCTTAGCCAAAATGAATTTGTATATATGGCTTAAATATTTCATTGTTGCACTTTGGTTGTTCTTTGCTTCACAGTAGCCTTCTGCGTTTATTATTAACCATCATTAGGCTGGCACACATTTATTAAGTCAAATCAGGTTGATGTTTTCCATAAAGAAATGGAGGGAGGCCTGAACAAAACGTGAAAACTAGTTCACTTGACAATTAGGCTCAGGCCTGTGCTTATGTACAGCTATATAAGGGTAAGCAAAATGAAAAAAAAACAGGGCTGTTGCTGACACAAAGCCTTTATTTGCAAGTACAGCAAGCCATTGTTTCATGCAACTCATAAGCAATGGTTAAACTTCAGCAGCTTGGTCCTCTGCCGCTTTCCTGCCTTGTCACAGTTAATTTCTTTCACATAAAAATGCAGACGTGTGACAATGTAAAAACTAATTATTTTAGCTGTGAGGCTAAGAGTGTGCACATTGCAGCCAACTTCGAGGGGAAGCTTACTCTTAACAACTGCCAGCATGTCCATAACGCTGCCAGAGTGTGGCTCACTCTGACAGAAGCATTCTGTGAAAAGATCCTCTAGCTTTTTCACGAAGCCGTACAGCTGACTGGAGGGATAAAGGAGGCCTCCTCGGTCACAGAAGTTTGTTAGCCGGGCATGAAAACTTTCGCCTGGTGGCGTCATAGTAAGCAGCTTTATGCATTCTTGGCATTTTGTGCTGGAATTGACAATACACTCCCGCGCAACATAGCCCGCAATGTGTGAAGTGAGTCTCTAGTCGCTTCTGGCCACGTGCTGGTTATGGTAATTGAAACCCGCAGGCCCGTGCAATGCTGGGGCACCACGTTTTGTGTGGCCTCTGTGGGAGTAGCGCTAGCAGCAGTGTGACTGCACTCATTTCGGTCACATGATGCTTCGAGATAGTCAACTTCCAGTAAGGAGCCCAGTGTACCTTCCTCGCAGTTTCCTTCGCTAACTGACCTAACTAGACCATAAAAAGAAAGACAATTCAGTGATCAGGAACTGCGGTGGACATGAGCACAAAACGTGGCTCGAAATGAAGCTCGCATACTACGCTCGTGTCGTCCAGGGGCTTGTCAGCTCCGTGGAGGTTTTTTTCCCACTCTTCCCGCCTATTTTTATCCTTCGGGACGCCAAACAAGGACAACTTCGACCCATCCTTCACATAAACATAGCCTGTTTGGCACCCAGGCGCGTAACAGTGATTTTGTCGATGCCGCGCCATGGCTCAGTTACTCCAAGGCATACTAATCTCTTGAAGGCTATGTGGGAAAAAAAGACGTCCACAAAAAAAAACAAATAAACAAAAAAAACAAAAACAACGCAGCTCTGCAACTCCAACGAATATGATCGAGCACTGGGCGAGCACTGGGCAGCTGCGCCGTCGCACCCACGCTCCATTGAAACTGACGCCAGCGCCGACGCTCGGGCTATCGGAGAAGCTCATATCTGTGACATTCGTGGAGCCGCCGCATCGCATAGTTTCCGCCGGAGAGTGAGCCCACTGCCCCCTTCTAGTACACTGTACCCTGGTCAACCGAGCCCGGACGGCGGCAAAAGCCAATGGTCTTCCGGACTAGGAGGTGCGACCACAAAACGACTATTAATTTTCACTAATAAATGTTTTATTCTCTCTCTGCCGACGAGCGTGGGGTCATTAACGACAAGTCGACAATAAGCAGCGCCGTGGCGTTATTCAACCGTCCCAGAGTTCCTGGGCATCTCCTGTCCTTCTAGTTTGCAAGAAGGACGGGTCTATTCGCTTTTGCGTTGACTACCGCCAGTTAAATAAGGTCACGCGCAAAGAGACAGAGAAATAACACTTACTAGCACCGAAGGAACTGAATCCCAAGTCCGGGCCTCCTGGCAGGCTCATGCCTCCTGACCCAGCACGTTCTTGACGTGCTACACCAGAAGCGGCCACCATACGGCGTCTATCGTTTGCATCGCATCGACGACGCCCTTGACAACCTTCAGGGCGCAGAATTCTTTTCGTCCTTAAATTTGCGTTCTGGATACTGGCAGGTTCCGATGGCTGTAGCCGATCGCCAGAAAACGGCATTTATTACACGTGACGGCCTATACGAATTTAACGTGATGCCCTTTGGACTTCTGAACGCGTCTGCAACGTTTGAACGACTCAGGGACAATACGCTGCGTGGCCTCAACTAGTCTATGTGCCTTTGTTACCTCGATGATGTCGTGGTTTTCTCCCCTGATTTCCCTACTCACCTACTTCGCCTTTGACATGTTTTGACGTGTCTCACCAACGCTGGCCTGGAACTCAACCTCTCAAAGTACGGCTATGCCGCACGGGAGCTGACCATCTCAGCCCACACCATGTCCAAACACGGCGTTCTGCCGGATCCTGCGATACTTCATGCAAACGCTGAGTTCCCAAAGCCTACTAACGTCAAAGACCTTCGCAGTTTTGTGGGCCTGCGCTCAAATTTCCGGCGCTTTGTCCGCAATTTCGCTTCGATCATGTCTCCCTTAAGCCAGCTCCTACGCGGTGGCGTGGACGTCTCCTCCTGCTCCCCTGCATGCGACGCCGCGCTTGCAACACTGCATCGTCTTCTTACCTCTCCACCTATTCTTCACCTTTTCAACCAGACGTCTGCAACTAAGGTACGTACAGACGCCAGCGGAGTCGGACTTGGCGCCGTTCACGTGCAGCGAAAGCCCGGCTACTGCGAATGCGCGGTCGCCTAGGCGAGTCGTATGCTGACAAAAGCAGATGCCAATTACAGTATGACTAAAAAGTAGTGCTTGGCTCTAGTATGGACGCTTGGAAAGTTCAGCTCTACGGCCGCCCATTTGATATAGTAACGGATCACCACGCGCTTTGTTGGCTGACCAGGTTGAAAGATCCATCTGGCCACTTAGCATGCTGGGCAATCCGAATACAGAAGTACGATATAAGCGTCGTCTACCGTTGCGGACGCAAGCGCACTGACGCAGACGCCCTCTCCTGTTCACCTCTACCTCCACACTCGGCCTGCGGAACCACTTGCGCACACCGCCTGTCATCTCTTGACCTTGACTCGATTTTCACTGAACAACGCCGTGACCCGTGGATCGCTTCTCTTTTCGCCTATCTTTCTGGATCATGTACCACCCCTGTGTAACGATCCCCCCGACGCCAAGCTGTTCATTTCGCCATTCGTGATCAGCTGCTCCACCGACGCAACTGCGCTTCCGAAGGCCGTAGATGGCTACTAGTCATTCCCCGCAGCTTAAGATCCCAAATGTGTGCCTCTTTTCACGACGATCCGCAATGAAGCCACGCCGGAGTATTTTAAACTAACGAACGTATTTGCCATCGCTACTACTGGCGGGGAATGTACACGTTTGGACGAAAGATTGTTCCGTGCTGCCCTGACTGCCAACGTCGCAAATTAGCACCTTTACGCGCGTCTGGCGCCTTGCAGCCGCTTCCGTGCCCTGCGAAACCCTTCGATCGCGTTGGCATTGACCTCTACGGCCCGCTTCCCATAACACCGGTTGGCAATCGGTGGATCATAGTTGCTGTGGACCATTTGACACGCCACGCCGAAACGGCTGCTTTATTGAATGCTACATTGCGGGATATAGACTCTTTCGTCCTACATGGCTTCATCCTTCGACATGGCGCACCTCGAGAACTCCTCAGTGATAGAGGTCGCGCCTTCCTCTCCGAAGTCGTCGAAGCTCTGCTTTCGGAATGCCACATTTTTCATCTAAAGAGCACGGCGTACCATCCGCAAACTAACGGGCTCACAGAACGGTTTAACCGCAGTCTCGGTGATATGCTCACTATGTACGTGGCATCGTATCATGGAAACTGGGACCGCGTACTTCGTACTTCCTTTTGTAACGTTCGCGTACAACACCGCGATACAAACTACTACGTCATTTTCACCTTTATTCCTGCTATATGAACGGGAGCCTTTGCATACCATCGACACTCTCCTTTCATACCGTCCTGACGCTTGCGAGTGCCCACCTGTGTGCGAAGTTGCCCGACAAGCCGAAGAGTGCCGCCATCTCGCGCGCACCTTTACGTGACAAGAACAACAGCGCCAGAAGGAAGGCCGCGCCGACTCACTGCCTGATCCCACGTACGCCCCAGGGTCTCTTGTATGGCTGGCTGTTCCTTTCCAAACTCCTGGGCTTTCCTCGAAACTCGTTCCAAAGTACGAAGGGCCTTACCGCGCCTTGGAGCAAACGTCCCCGCTGAAGTTTCAAATCGAGCCACTTTCTCCATCTAACGACATGCGCCCGCGTGGACGTGACCTCGTCCACGTGGCGCGTCTGAAGCCCTACCATGACCCTCGGCCTCCAATCTCTTAGGTCGCCAGGATGGCTCTTTTTCTGCGAGGGCGAATGTGAAGAAAAATACACACCTCCGTACAGCGGCATCGCCAACGCTCGGCACGCTCGGTTCGCGCTGCTGATTGCTGGTATACTTGAAGACGGTGCCCCACGCAGCCTCGCCATGCCTTGAACTCGTAGCGTCCTTGAAGGACCCCACCAATAAATCTCTTCTCTCTCTCTCTCTCTCTCTCTATATATATATATATATATATATATATTGTAAGCACATTTAACGTACTTTATCGTTCTCATTTGTATATAGCCATCATCATCCCTGTTCCTCTTCTTCTTCGTGTTTGAGCCTCGATCGGCCGTGCCGGTGGAATAAACGGGTCTGCCAGTGCTGCCTGTCCTGGTCGTCTTCCGTCTTTCAAAGTGGTGGAGGTGCGTCAAGATCCCGACGTCCTCCTGCGTTCCTGCCTTACCTGGAGCTACTTTCCGGTCGCCGCCTGCGCCCGGCCACCCCCACAGCTATGACCACCCCTGCATCGGCCGCCGGCACTATCGCTACCCCTAACGCTCCTGCTCCTACGACATCGGCGGCACTGTCATCGTGCACCATAGTCAGCCCTCATCGTGATCCACCAGTCGTTGCGGGTATCCGTGGGGAGGACGTCGACGACTGGCTCGACAATTACAACCGCGTGAGTTCTGCCAATGGGTGGACCGACAGACAGAAGTTGACTAACGTCGCGTTCTATCGGACCCACGTTGCGAAGACGTGGTATTTTAACCACGAACCTGACTTCGCCGACTGGTCAGCATTTACTACCAGCTTGCGGCCAATTTTCGCGTCTTCATCTGGCCGTTCAGAAGTCGCCAAACAGAAGCTCGCTGCGCGTGTTCAACTTCCACAAGAGTCATATACATCGTACATCGAAGATGTCCTGGCTCTATGCCGCCGCGCCAACGTTGGAATGACGGAAGCCGAACGCATTCGCCATATTCTTAAAGGCATTGGTTCCATCGCATTCAACGCCTTAGCTGTTCAAAATCCTACCTCGGTTCAAGATATTACATCGACGTGCCAGCGCTTGGACGAGATTCAGGCCCTCCGTCTTCACCGTGACAGCGACCTTCCAATGCCACCTCATTCTGATTTACGTGCTCTTATCCGCTCTATTATTCGCGAAGAACTCCAGGAGCAGCAACAGCGGCGATCCACTGTTGTTCCCGCCCCATCGCCAACATTCGAATTGCGCAACCTTGTGAAGGAGGAGTTGGCAGCCATGACGACACCAACAACGTCTGTTGCCCCAGCAGCGTTACCGATGCCCACATACGCGGAAGTCGCTGCAATGCCACCTTCCACTGTCCCTTCTGGTCCTCCTGACCTCACCTGCGGCCATTTGGCCTCTATGGGCGCCCGAGCACCTGCTGCACCTTCGTATACTCCGTGGCGTCCACCTCGTCCGGTCTGCTTTTACTGCGGTATACGGGGCCACATATCGCGTTACTGCCGTCGCCGCCAGCTGGATGTAAGCCGAGGCTATACCGATTTCGAGCGAGACGATATCCGACGACACGACGCTTACTACCCAGGCCCGTCCGCTTTCACGCAGCGTCATTCTCCATCTCCTCCAGCGTCTCCACGTCTGCCTCAGGGCTCCCGTTCGGCTAGACGACGTTCTCCTTCTCCCTACCGCCGCTCTGCATCACCGCTTCGCCCCATCTCCCGCCTTGCTGACCAACATTCGGAAAACTAAGGATTGCAGTTTTTGGAGGGAAAACTGCGTCCTGTCGAACTTCGGAAATATCTCCTTGTCGCCCGGCCAATATGCAATCTGTAACTCTCGAAGGTGTTCCTGTGCAAGCTCTCGTCGATACTGGCGCCGCTGTTTCCGTTCTGCGTAGTGATTTGTGCTCACGGCTCCGTAAAGTCAGAACGCCTTATCTTGGAGCCGTTTTACGCGGCGCTAATAACGTACCCATTCACCCCGACGTACAATGTACGACTCGTGCTTTGATCGACGGCATTCGTCACCACATTGAGATGATTGTGCTACCCGCGTGCATCCATGAACTTATTCTCGGTTGGGACTTCCTGCATTCTGCTTCTGCTGTTATATCATGTAGGGACAAAGTCGTCCACATCACAGATACCACGGATGCACCTATTTTGGAGTCGTCACCCTCCATCTTGAACTTGGCTGTCGCTGCAGACTACGCCCTGCACCCTGGTCACGAACACATTGTAGCTGTCACATCCGGCCAGCTAACCGATGGAGACGCACTGGTTACCCCATCTTCACGCTGCACTTCACGAGGAATTCTAGTCGCCCCTTGTCTCGTCCGGTTTTCATGTGGCCGAGCTCTCCTGTATGTCTGCAACACAACCCCAGATCCTGTATTGTTGCACAAAGGGATGACCGTGGCAACCTTCACCGACCCCCCACTGATCTCTGTCGCAGCGCTTTCCCCTTCTTCGTCACCAGTACCAACCTCAGGTTTGGATTCTTCTTCTCTCCGAGCCCTAATTGGTTCTGACCTAACCGCGGCCCAGTCGGATGCGTTACTCGCCCTTTTGGCTAAGCACAAATCCTGCTTTGATAGCTGTGCCACCGCATTGGGCCAGACTTCCGTAGCTGCACACCGCATCGAAACCGACGGTTCTGCAATTATACACCGTCGCCCATATCGTGTTTCGCAGTCGGAACGGAAGGTCATTGAAGAACAAGTTGATGACATGCTAGCACGAAATATTATACGACCTTCATCCAGTTCCTGGGCGTCTCCTGTCGTTCTGGTGAAGAAAAAAGATTGTTCCGTTCACTTTTGCGTTGATTATAGAGCGCTCAATAAGATTACAGGCAAGGATGTGTATCCCATGCCACGAATTGACGACGCCTTAGATACACTACAAGGAGCGGAATATTTTTCCAGCCTTGATCTGCGATCGGGATATTGGCAAATTCCCATGAACGAGGCTGACAAAGAGAAAACCGCTTTCGCCACGCCGGATGGACTTTATGAATTTAATGTAATGCCATTTCGCCTGTGCAACGCTCCAGCCACGTTTGAGCGTATGATCGACACTGTTCTTCGTGGCCTAAAAGGGAAGACCTGCCTCTGTTATCTGGATGACATTGTTGTTTTTTCTTCCAGCTTCAGCCAACACCTGCAGAGATTGGACGAAGTCCTCCAATGCCTTTCAGATGCTGGCCTCCAGATTAATACTAAAAAGTGCACATTCGCCAGCAGAAGCATCAAAGTGCTGGGTCACGTCGTTTCAAAAGACGGCGTCCAACCTGACCCTGAGAAGATTGCTGCTGTGCTTCAATTCCTTTGCCCATCAAATCAAAAAACATTGCGCAGCTTTCTCGGCCTGGCGTCTTACTTTCGCCGTTTTATACGCAATTTTGCTACAATAGCAGCTCCTCTACATAAGCTCCTTGTCACCGGCGCCTCTTTCGCATGGTCCGAAGACTGTGAGTCGGCATTTCAAGCCCTTAAGACACATCTCACTTCCAGACCGGTGCTTCGCCATTTTTATGAGAGGGCACCCACTATACTCCACACTGACGCAAGTGCGCAAGGCATCGGAGCAGTGCTCCTGCAACGGGGTCCCGCGTCTAAAGAGCAGGTTGTGGCGTATGCTAGCCGGACCCTCTCGCCATCTGAACGGAACTACACGATCACAGAGCAGGAATGCCTGGCTATTGTTTGGTCCACTCAGAAGTTTCGCCCGTATCTCTATGGTCGCCACTTCACCATCGTCACCGACCATCATGCTCTGTCTTGGCTGTCATCTATGAAGAACATGTCAGGACGGCTGGGACGCTGGATACTGCGCTTACAAGAATATGATTTCACGATAACGTACCGGTCTGGCAAATGTCATAATGATGCAGACGCACTGTCTCGATGCCCGCTTTCGCCTTCTATCGATCGTGCGCACTCCCCGTCTCTACCACGTCGCTCTGACGCTACGCCTGCCGCCTACCAGCTCACGCTAATGTCACTGGATCAAGCTCAGTTTTTTTCACGTTCCGATTTAACTTCCCTTCAGCACGCAGACTCCTACTGTCGAACTCTCATGGATCGCCTTCGTGACCTAACTAAACCACCCAACAGCCACTTGCGACTCCAGCTTCAACAATTTCGCCTTCAAGAGGGGGTGCTTCATCGTTATATTTATCATCCTACGGGTACCAAGTGGGTCCCAGTCATACCTCGCTGCCTTCGTCTTCGAGTTTTAGAAGCATTTCATGATGACGTTGCCGCCGGCCACTTAGGCTTCCATAAGACCTACGACCGCATCAAGACCCGCTGCTTCTGGCCTGGATTGTCCACAACGGTAGCCAAATACGTTGCCTCATATGCGTTGTGTCAGGACCGCAAACGCTCCACATCCCCGCCTGCTGGATTTCTTCAGCCTCTGCCATGTCCAACCGAACCTTTCGAGTGCGTTGGAATTGACTTATACGGTCCCTTGCCGTTGACGCCCTCCGGTCACCGCTGGATCGTCACAGCGGTAGACCACTTAACAAGATACGCCGAGACTGCGCCTCTTCGATCTGGTGCTGCTTCTGAGGTAGCTGACTTTTTCCTGCAATCCATAGTCTTGCGCCATGGTGCTCCTCGCGTTCTTTTGTCCGATCGTGGCAAAGCCTTCATGTCTCACGTCCTCGAGGAAGTCTTGTGGCAGACTAATACGAAGCACAAAACCACTTCTACATATCACCCGCAAACCAACGGCCTTACTGAACGCTTCCACCGAACGCTCTCTGACATGATTTCTATGTACTTACGTCCTGACCACACAAACTGGAACAACATCCTTCCCTGTGTTACATTCGCGTATAATACTGCGACACAACGAACTACAGGTTACAGCCCTTTCTTCCTGGTGTATGGACGATCTGCCTCCTCCGTCTTCGACACCGAGTTCTTTTTCTCTCCTGCTTCGCATAACATCTCCCTCCCAGAAGAGTTTGCAGCTCGACTCGCGCATTGCCGTAAAATTGCTCGTCGCAACACCGCCGCTACCCAAGAAGAAAGAAAACGTCCCTGTGACAGTAAACGCCGCGACATCGGCTTCCATCCCGGAGACCAAGTCCTCCTATGGACGCCGGTTCGAACCCCTGGACTTTGCGAGAAATTCCTTCACCGGTACATTGGGCCCTACACAGTCCTACAACAAACTTCCGCAGTGAACTATCTAGTCCCTCCGCTTCACTCCGTCGAGGACCGCCGTCGTCGTAGAGCAGAAAATTTTCACGTCTCCCGCATGAAGCACTTTATTCCCCGTTCAGCCAATCTTTAGATTGCGGCCAGGTTGACCGCTTCCACGAGGGGGGGGGGGGATTAGTGTAAGCACATTTAACGTACTTCATCGTTCTCATTTGTATATAGCCATTATCATCCCTGTTCCTCTTCTTCTTCGTGTTTGAGCCTCGATCGGCCGTGCCGGTGGAATAAATGGGTCTGCCAGTGCTGCCTGTCCTGGTCGTCTTCCGTCTTTCAATATATATATTCTAAAGGTGTTTATTCGGCAGAGCTTGGAGCAGCGCAGCGTCAACGGTCAGCGCAGTAACAGCTTCCCAGCACGAGAGCCGTTGCTGAGCGAGAGCGCTCGATCCACTTGCGTTTACAGCCAGTAGCGCCGAATCCACTAGCGTCTCTCTTCTTCACTACAATCACCCCAGGGAGCTATAAGGGAGCCATCCGGCGACCTAGCAGCTCATCACGATGAGTGGGTCGAAGTAACGCTTTAGACGGTCGACATGGACAATGTCTCGTCCACGGCGGCGCATGTCTGAAGATGGCTCAACTGGTTCTATTACGTAGTTCACAGGGGATGCGCGTTCGAGAAAACGATAAGGGCCTTCATGCTTCGGGACCAGTTTTGATGAGAGAACAGGGGCAGTGAAAGGGACTGAGAGCCACACGAGCGTTCCCGGATCGAAGGTGACCGTGGAAGTGGCGTCACCGCGAGAGCTCCTCTGGCGCTCTTGATCATCGGAAGTAAAGGCCCGTGCTACGTCGCGGCACTCTTCTGCATGCCTGACCGTGGCAGAAATAGGCACACACTCGGATGCATCTGGCTGGTACGGTAGAATGGTGTCGATGGTGTGCGAAGGGTGTCGACCATACAGTAAGAAATGGGGTGAAAATCCAGTGGCGCTCTGCGTAGCTGTATTATACGCGTAGGTCACGAAGGGTAGAATGGCGTCCCATTTCTTGTGGTCGGAGGTGACGTACATTAAAATCATGTCGCCGATTGTACGGTTGAAGCGTTCTGTGAGGCCATTCGTTTGAGGGTGGTACACCGTAGTCGTACGATGAACAACGTGGCACTCCTTGAGAATCGCTTCAACTACTTCCGACAGGAAGACGCGTCCGCGGTCGCTGAGCACTTCTTGAGGTGGACCATGCCGCAGGACTAATCGGCGAAGTAGGAATGAGGCAACATCGCGCGCCGTAGCTGCTGGGAGAGCGGCGGTTTCGGCGTATCGTGTAAGCTGATCTACTGCTACAATGGCCCAGTGGTTACCAGCCGACGTCAATGGAAGCGGTCCATACAAATCGAGGACAACGCGCCCGAACGGCCGGGTAGGGCAGGGTAGAGGCTGCAGACTAGCTGGCCAGAGTTGGGGTGAAGATTTCCGACGCTGGCAGTCGGGACATGAGCGAACGAACTTTTGAACGTAGTTGTACATTCCTCGCCAGTAGTAGCGTTGTGGAAGCGCTGGTACGTTTTGAAATATCCTGAGTGTGCACACTATGGATCAGAGTGGAACGATGCGCAGATTTCAGAACGCAAGCTTCGAGGTACTACTAATAACCACTGGCGGCCGTCAGAGGTGTAATTGCGTCGGTGAAGCAGGTAGTCACGAATGGTGAAATGGCGAGCTTGGCGGCACAACCCACGAGTGGTTGGCGGCGATGACGGGTCAGCAAGGAAGTCTATGATGGAGGCAATCCGGGGATCCTTGCGCTGCTCGGAAGCGATGGTCTCAATGTCGACAGAAGAAAAGTCAAGCTGGGATAGTGAGCAGCAGGCATTGTTGTCAGGCAATGGAGAACGTGAGAGGGCGTCAGCGTCAGCATGCTGGCGTCCGTTGCGGCACAGTACGCAGATATCGTAATCCTCTAAGCGAAGCGTCCAGCGGGCGAGACGACCTGAGCGATCCTTTAATGACGACAGCCAGCATAGTGCATGGTGGTCCGTGACGACATCAAATAGGCGACCATACAAATAGGGCCGGAACTTAGTAAGCACCCAGATGATTGCCAGACATTCTTTTCCTTGACGGTGTAATTGGTCTCGGCTTTAGTAAGCGTTCGGCTTGCATATGCCACAACATACTCAGGAAACCCTTCTTTGCGCTGCGCTAGGACAGCGCCGAAGCCAACACCGCTGGCATCTGTGTGTACCTCAATAGGTGCCGCTGGGTTGTAGTAGCGCAAAATGGGACGAGACGTCAGCAAACGACGGAGCTTAGTGAACGCCTCGTCAGCACTCGGACGACCACGAATGGAGTGGTCCGTTGCCTCCGAGGCCCTTCGTCAGGGGCGATATGACGGCGACGAAATTGCGAATGAAGCGTCTGAAGTAGGAACACAAGCCTACGAAACTGCGCAATTCTTTGACGGACGTCAGTTTAGGGAATTCGGCGACGGCACGAAGTTTGGCTGGATCGGGGAGGATTCCATCCTTCGAGACGACGTAACCTAGTATCGTGAGCTGCCGCGCTGCAAATCCCAGCGTTTGCTAAGCACGTCAAAACACGCCGTAGGCTTTGAAGGTGCGTGGTGAAGTCAGAGGCAAAAAAAAACAACGTCGTCGAGATAACATAAGCATGTGTGCCACTTCAAACCGCGCAGAACTGTGTCCATCATGCGTTCAAAGGTTGCTGGCGCATTACAAAGTCGAAACAGCATGTCGTTAAATTCGTATAAGCTGTCGGGTGTGACAAAGGCTGTCTTCGGCCTATCGACGTCAGCCATGGGTACTTGCCAATATCCGGAGCGTAAATCTAGAGATGAAAAGAATTCTGCTCCTTGTAGGCTATTGATAGCGTCATCGATTCGCGGCAACAGGTATACATCTTTGCGAGTGATCTTGTTCAGGCGCCGATAGTACACACAGAGACGTACCGAGTCGTATTTTTTCGTAACAAGGACGACAGGAGATGCCCATGGACTGTTCGAGGGTCGGATCACTTCGTGGCGGAGCATATCGTTCGATGCTCATTAATCACACGGCTTTCTGTGGCAGAGACACGATATTGGCGTTGCCGCAATGGCGGTTGGGAGCCGGTGTCAATATGGTGCGTGACAGCAGACGTCCGGCCCAGGGACGGTTGCCCGACATCAAAAGAAGAGCGAAATTCTTCTAAGATGTGCAGAAGCTGAGAACGCTGAGCTTGGGTTAGGCCATCGGCAATAGATGAATCGAACACACCTGTGGGCAAAGGGTCAGACTTAGAGAGAGAACTGAGCGTGTTGTAACTGGCGCAGGACGTGACTTCGGGAACATCCGTTATTTGTACGTCATCGATCACCTCCACATGGCCAAGGCATTCGCCTTGAAGCAGCATCACGGGGTATGAGAAGGGGTTACAGACGAAAATAGCGGTGGAGCCCTGTTGGACGTTCACAGTTGCAAAAGGTAGCAGCAGACCTTTTCGAGTATAAAATCGGCCAGACGGAGAACGTAGGGCGACGGCGTCAGAGAGGCTGCTGCAATGCATTGAGACAATCACTTACGAGTTGGGAGGAACGCTGGTGTCGTGCCTGACTAGCAGTTTGTTTGCAAAAGAAGCATTATCGACATGCGTCATATGTTAGATCAGTGACAGCTCTAGTTCGGCCCGTGCGCAATGAATAACAGCATTGTGGCGGGCGAGAAAGTCCCACCCCAGGATAACTTCGTGGGAGCACGAAGAAATCACAATAAATTCGATCATACACGAGCAGGCGCACGCCGCTAGCGGATGAATACGCTGTGCGCCTGCTGTGCGGAGGGAGAATCCGGCAAGGGTGGTCGTGACCTTTCGAAGGAAGCGACAAACCTTTGCGTCCATAACTGATACAGCGGCTCCGGTATCCAAGAGGGCATATGCGCGCACACCGTCAACTGACACGTCTATCACATTGGTTGGGCTACGTTGAGGACTTTCGCGTTTCGACGGCGTCGCAGCCCTTGCCTCATGGACTGCGATGATTAGTTTTCCTCATCCCGAGCTCCAGGACGGGGCCACATCGGTGATGGGGAGCGTCGGCGTGGAGAAGATGAGCTGCGGATGTTGGCAGACCGGCGGAATGGTGGTGACGCAGCCCGAGGTTCGTGGGCTCGGAGAACCCACCATAGGATTTGGCGCATATGGTGTAGCGCTAGGCGACTGCACGCGACTACAGTGGCCTGTGACGTGGCCTGCATAGCCGCACGCAAAACACAACGGCCGATTTTCCGCCGTACGCCACCGAGTCGCTGCGGCAGGTCCCATCTATGTAGGAGGACGCGTTGGACGTGGCAGCTGGTGAAGTGATTGCACGGCAGGCTGTTGTCGGGGCATAGCTAGGACTTCGGCGTACGGGAGAGGTCCCCGTTGAGGGAGTTGTTGAGGGTGGGTGACGAGCTGAGTGGCACAGTCGTCGGTATCTGTTGGGGCCTGGCCATGACTTCGGCTTAGCTGTGAGGCGCAGCCACAGGAACGCGCTGGTGGTGCTCAGGCAAAACCTCGTGCAGTTCTTGCGCTATGATGCGGCGAAGCGGAGGCCCAATCTCGGCGTTGGCGTGTGTACGGGCTGCGGCTGTGCAATGAGAGTTGCCGGGCAACTTCCTCGCGGACGAACGCCTTCATTTCTGTGAGCAAAGCTGTCTGGTCGGACATGACAGCCAAGAGGAGAAACGCTCGCCGCGTCGAGTCAACACTGGCTCGCATCGGGCTCCGCAGTTTCACGAGTTTTCGATGGTATTTTCGCCAGAAAACGCCCGGAAGCGCTCTCACCAGTTGCGTAACGTTGTAAGGAACGTACCGACACCAACCGAGTGGAAATCCAATCACCAGGGACCCCAGGAGGATTCTTGGAAGTTTCATCGCCACCGGTGAGCCCTTTCATTTCATTTCATTTTATTTCCTTAAAGACCCCTAGTAGGAGTATTACATAAGGGGTGGGAATACAACAATACAAACAAGTGTTACAATGCTTTCAATTCGTTAGATAAAAACGTTGTTACATCTTGAAGGAATTGTGATCAACAGGTGACCGCAGCGACTTGATGAGGAAGGGCATTCCAGTCTTTAGATGTTCGGTAGAAAAACGAGGCTGAATATGTATTTGTGCGTGAGTTTGGTTGTGCTACCTGCAGGGGATGGCCAATGCGTTATGACCGGCGTGATGGGGGGACAATGTATGGTGGACGATTAAGCGTCGAATAGTAGAACCTATGGAAGAGGGAGAGGGTGGCAACGCGGCGACGATAGGATAGAAGCGATAAAGAAGATTATTTTTTTAAGTATGAAATGCTGACGTCGTAGGAGTATGTAGAATGAATATACCTGGTGGCGCGATTTTGAACTGCCTCAAGGGCTTTGGCGAGATAAGCGTGATGCAGATCCCAGATGGAAGATGCGTATTCAAGTTTCGTTCTTACTAAAGATTTATAGGCTAACAGCTTTACATGCAATGGAGCGAAGCGAAGGTGGCGTTTTAGAAATCCCAATGTTTTGTTAGCCGATGAAATTACATTAGTAACATGCACATTCCAGGTTAGGTCATTAGCCAAGGTGACACCTAAGTATTTGTAGGATTCTACTAATTCAACAGAGACGTTACTAATCCGATAAGAAAAGCGAAGGGGGTGATGACGTCGGGTAAATGAAATAAGTTTGCATTTATTAGAGTTGAGTGTCATCAGCCAATGATCACACCATTCTTGTACGTGGTTAAGGTCAATTTGAAGAGCTGTTTGGTCAGTGATGTTATTGACTGCGCAGTAAATGACGCAGTCATCAGCAAACATACGGATCTGGCAGGATACGTGCAAGGGTAAGTCGTTAATATAGATCAAGAAAAGAAGGGGGCCAAGGACGGATCCCTGTGGTACGCCTGACGTGACGGAGGCAACGTTAGAAGCATGGTTGTTAACTGAGACATATTGCGACCGGTTTGTTAAAAATTGTTCGAGCCATTTTAGGATATCAGGATGCAGATGCAAATGTGAAAGTTTTAGTAATAGGCGCCGATGTGATATTTTGTCAAACGCTTTCGCGTAATCCAAAAATATTGCGTCTGTTTTAATGTTCTGGTCAAGACTAGTATGAATGTCATGAAGAAAGAGTGTAAGCTGGGTCTCGCAGGACAGGGCCCTGCGGAACCCGTGCTGCGAAGGATGAAAGAAGTTGTTAGCGTCTAGAAAGTTCATAATATGAGAGTAGATTACATGCTCCATGATCTTGCATGGAACACTTGTCAATGAGATGGGGCGGTAATTTAGTGGAGAATTTTTGTTACCTGATTTGAAGACTTGAATAACCTTCCCCATCTTCCACTCATCTGGTATGGTGCCTGTGGAAAGCGACTGAAATTAACAAACACAGAATCGCTGTAGAAATGTGTTTCGTGTTTTTTAGTAGTTTAGAGTTGATGTCATCGATGCCAGCTGATGAAGACAACTTAATATTTTCTATTACAGATGAAAGCCCAACTGCTGTGAATGTGATGGCTGTCATGTTGCACTGTATATTTGTGGTTGGCGGAACAGGAAGTGTCAGCATTTCACTTGTGAAAACTGATGAAAACGCGTTGTTGAACATGTTAGCGCAGCTTAGATCCGTAACCGGTTCACCCAAATCGTTAGTAAGAGTATTCACGCGCGCTTGTTCAGGCTTTATCACCTGCCAGAATTTTCTGGGATTAGTAACTAAAATCTTTGGCAGGTCATAGTGAAAAAAAGTTCGCTTCGCATCGCGAATTCCTAGTCAAGTAAGCACTTTCAGCAGTGTAATATTTGTCCCACGCGACTGAGCTCGACTTGATTTTAGCCGGCCTAACCATGGTGAACGAAGCAACTACGGTCGTCGAACCCCTCCATGCAAGCTCCGGAGGACCCGCAGAAGAGCGCATGGACCAAACAACCGAACCGGTGAGACAACAAACTCTGTACCATAACACCGTGAGAGAAGATATTAACTGGCAATCAGTCCGAACGCAAAAGCAACGCAAGCAAGAAGCCTTGGAGAGGCGACGCGCTAGCGTAAAGCCCCAAGACCCTGCAACCGCCACTAAGAACTCTTTAACAACGCGGAGAGTCCCCAGACCTCCACCTCTCCCGAAAAATGACTACAAGATAATCATTCGTCCAAATCAAGGACTACCATTAAGAAACGTGCTCACTCATACACTCGCACGAGCAATCATCGACGCGTGCCAGAACGAGTTCACGGATGACAAATTTATCCTGAGAATCAACCCGGGATCCAGCATAGCCATCCTATCGACCCAGTATGAAGAGGTCGCCGAAAAAGCACGACACATCCTGATGTGTCGCTTAGCGGCCGAAGTCACGCAATGCGCGCATACACCGCGCACGGAGAAGGCACCCTCAGGGGAGTAGTACATGGAATACCCTTGCACACAACCACCGAAACCTTCATGGCCCAACTCAGAGTGAGAACACAAGGGGTAGAAATCCTTACAGCCAGGATGATCGGCGCCACCCAAAGTGCAGCGCTGACCTTCATTGGGCCCCTTCTACCACGATTTGTGTACTACTACGGAGGTTAACACCGCTGCTACCCATTTAGACCGACGCTCCAGGTCTTCAAGATCTGCAGAGAAAAGGGCCACCGTACCGACGTGTGCCCAAACCCGGACAGACCCATCTGCAGACTGTGCGGACTGCTTGACCCAACCAACGGACACAAGTGCGAGATAAATTGCGCCTCGTGTGGGGAGGCCCACCCTACCGGCGACCACTCGTGCAAGCAGCGACTCAAACCAGTTCGACTCAGACCCACACCATCGTCGGCCTCGATGAAGCCGAAAGCCCCACAATGGTTCGCCTCGGAAGACGAAGAAGATACCTACAGGGCGGACACTCGCGGCCGGCCGGACAATACCGAGCATCGATCCCGCTCTCGGTCACCGAGCCTGCGAGCACCGGGCACCACCGACACCCAAAAGGAACCCATCGCCACCAGCCAAGAAACAGAAGCCATCACACGAGGTAAGCTTGGCGGAAGTAGTGTCTCCCAAGCAACGGAACATATCCACACCGATCACACAAAATCCGGAATACCAGAGAGTCATTGAGGAAAATAGGCAGCAAAAACAGCGTCTAACCAACTACGAGCTCAAAATCGAAACTTTGATGAAACGAGTGGCTATGCTCGAATCGGCACAGGCTGGGATTCGCGAACAATTGCCACAATCGCAATAGCCGCAGCTAAGCACTCTCACCGCGCATCCACCACTGCAAGCACAAATTTCCCCCACCTCTCAAGCATCAACACCAAAGCAGCCCCAGGCGCCCACGCCGTCAGACAGCAACCTGGTAACCCAGCACCAATTACAACAAGTACTACAACAATCACAAGAACAAATAGTACAACAGATACAGCAACAATTTCAGCAGTTTTTTGCTGAATTTCAAGAATTAGAGAAATATGTTAACGAGTCCCTAACCAAGGAACCCAAACGCAAACGGAAAAATAGTAAAATACGCTCTCAAACAGAGGATGCTGAACGCATGCTGAACTCCGACACAGACAGCACAATAGCGTCTAAGTCCCATCATGGCCCGTAAAACCCAAATGGAAAGTGAAAGTATCACGATCTGGTCCTGGAACTGCAGGAGCATTAAAAGCAAACTGGCATCTCTCTCGCTATACGTAAAGGTGGCTCTAGTCCCCCCTGACATTATCTGCCTGCAAGAGGCGGGAGAGCAACCAAAACCAATGACGGGATATAAAGTACACTACGACCCCAATCACTCTAGGGTGGCCACGCTCGTTCGCAAAGATTTGGCAACAACCCTAACAGTACTTCCCGGTGAGGAGATCCCACATATCATCATCACAATATGGCCCGTCAAGAAGGGGAGGCCAAAACAGGTCATATGCAACGTATACAGTCCCCCCGCGACAAGAAGGCTGACTTCGCGTCACTATTCCGGCACCTGCAGGGAATGCTGGAACACCGCGATCGCCTATTCATAACCGGAGATTTCAATGCAAAGCACAACACGTGGGGCTACCCAAAAGCAGACGGCAAAGGCACTAAGCTCCTTGAAACCATAGAACGCCACGGCTACACACTAATTACTCTACCAGGTACGCCTACAAGAATAGGAAACAGCGCGAGCAGGGACGCGACCCCTGATCTCACCATAACCAACGATACCGTAGGAACAAGCTGGAGGGTCCTAAACGACTCGCTGGGTAGCGATCCCTACATTATCGAAATGACCAGCGCCTCGGCCAAACTACGCCGATCCCTAGGGAAGGCCAAAATTACAAACTGGCCCAAGTTCAGGGAGAGGCAACAGTCCGACTTAGATATAAGTCCACCCTTACCAGAATACCAAGGCAGCGATGCCATGATCAAGGAGTGGGCCCTGCGCATCAAAGAATTATATGACGCCAACACCAAAGTCTACCAAACCGATACCGACACGCCAGCAATCAACAACCATCTAATACACTTATGGGAAGCATGCAGAGGTCTCACCAAAAGATGGCGCAAACAGAAACTAAACCGGACACTTAGACTTCGGATTGCAAACAACACTATGAAGGCCAGCAAGTATGCTCTGGAGGTAGAAAGGGACAACTGGCGCACGTTCTGTGATTCGCTTAAATGCACGCTCAGCACCAAAAAGACGTGGAACATACTCCGCAGCTTCCTCGATCCTTCAAGTACAAAAATAGAAACAAACACAACCATACAAAAACTTGTTGGCGAATATCCGGGAACCCAGGACCAACTCATACAATAACTCCAGCAAAGATACACGGGAATCCGGACCGGGCATCCGAAGCCATACCCTCATTATAAGGGACCTCCGAACAAGAGGCTCGATGCACCCATCACGTATGCAGAGGTATACGCGGCAGCACAGAGCTTCAAGAAAAACACGGCACCGGGCCCCGACGGGATCACCAACGCCATCTTGAGGAACCTAAGCGATGAAACCCTCCGAGCCTTTACACATCAGCTGAACGAAGAAATATGGACACCGGAGGGAACATTACCCGAAGAATGGGCTACCGCTCAGATAGTCCTTATACCCAAACCAGGCAAACCACGCAGGCTCGATCAACTACGACCGATCTCGCTAACGTCCTGCCTGGGCAAACTCTTTGAACGAATCGTACTCGCTCGAATTGAACAACACATGGAGGAACATGAACACACCAAAATTCCATGTATGGATTCCGGAAAGGGATGTCGGCACAGGACGTCTTCCTCCTCCTGACAGAAGAAGTACTCAACCCACAACCGGGCAGCAACAACAACATACTCCTATCCCTCGACGTCGAAAAAGCTTTTGATAACATAGCCCACGAGACCATCCTAGATGGTCTTGCCGCCATTGGATGCGGGGAGCGAGTATATCAGTATACCGTCACCTTTCTCAGTCACCGCAAATCCCGCATCGGCATAGCAGGCATAAAATCAGACATGTATGATCTAGCACAGAAGGGTACTCCGCAAGGATCTATAATATCTCCTTTCCTCTTCAACATCGGGCTTAGGAAACTTGCACTACACCTGGAAAACATCCCATAACTCCGATGCGCCTTCTATGCCGACGATATCACCCTATGGGCCACCAAGGGCTCATACGGTGACAGAGAGAACACTTTACTTACTGCTATCGAACACATCGAGTCATATCTAACAGCAGTAAGAATGAGATGTGGCCCACAGAAGTCAAGTCGGAGTACCTACAAATCCGGCCCAAGCAAGCTAAGAAAAATCGAGCACCCGCGATACATCTCGATATTGCAGGGCAACCTATAAAGCGAGTCCCGACAACACGCTTACTGGGTATGCCCATCCAGGAAAACAATGGCATAAAGGAAGCCTCAGAGAAATTAAATCACGTAGTAAGAAGCATCGCATCACTCATCGCCAGGGTAGCGCGCAGCAAAAATGGCTTCACAGAAGACGAAACCATAAGATTGGTGGTACAAGCCCTTGTAATCAGCCGTGTCACGTACGCACTCCCGTATCAAGTTAAGCGCAAGACTGAGACCGAGCGCATGGACACTCTTATAAGAACGTCGTACAAGACGGCTTTACAGCTACCGTCAGGCACAAGCACAAAGAAATTACTAGCGCTAGGGGTATACAACACCTTCGAGGAGCTGGCAAACGCCACACTCATAGCGCAGAGGGAGCGCCTCAACAAGACGAAACAGGAAAGGCACCTTCTTCAACGCCTAGGGTACCGACTCACACCCCAGTACTGCGAAGAAAAAACACAACTCCTCCCTAACCAAATTAGAGAAAACCTTATAGTAGACTCTATCCCCAAGAACATGCACCCAATTCACAATCAAGGCAGGAGAGCAGCGCGTGCCCGCATGTTGCACAAACGCTGTTTCCGAGACCCAGATGTATACTACACGGACGCTAGCCCGTATCCCTCGTCGTCACGACGCGAGACGAAATACACAATCACCGCTGTCAATCAGGGGAACCTCGTTGCCTCTGCCTCCATCCGCGCCACATGCAGCGCAGCAGCAGAAGCAGCAGCGATCGCTCTCGCACTTCGTGACGCCGAGAGCAAGCAAAGAGACGCTCGCGTCCTTACGGACTCACAAGCAGCGTGTCGTTTATACCTGAATGGAACACTCCCTATACAAGCCATTCGAATCCTGGGCCGCTCACTAGAAGGGATTCACGGGATCGTCTGGTGCCCCGGGCACGAAGGCCTGCGGGGCAACGAAGAGGCGGACTGCGCAGCTCGAGGTCTCACTAGCCGAGCCGCAGACCACACCATCCTTCAGCCCCCGACAGACCGAGTAGTGACCCATGAGTTAACCACGAGTCAACAAATACTGGAGGACCAACGTCTTGCAAGAAGACAATACGCTCCCCCGCAGAAAGCTCTCAATAGACTCCAGACTAGGGACTGGCGCCGCCTGCAAACAAACCCACACTTGTCCCGACTAGACGCCATCTCTCCAGACAGATATACGTCCCGGATATGTCCCTGGTGTAGCACACACACAGCGACACTCGCGCACATAACACACCAATGCGCAGACAGACCGGACGAGGCAATCTCGCCACGAGTCACATCACACACGCTCACTACGTGGTCCTTGGGAGGCAAGACTTTCCGAACTGGACCTGGAAAGCCAACTGGCGACCCTCGACCAGGCCCGGCGAGCCGCGATTGCCAGTGAAGCCCTGTCAGAGGGAACCACCCAGGAATAAACCGCGCATACCTTACTGTATTAATGAAGATTCTCCTCCTCCTCCTGGCAGCCAAACCGGCGAGGTGTTCGTCACGCGGTAGAGATCGACGGGTCAGTGATCGCTGCCTGCGGAGTTCTTCATAGCTCTGGCACAGTGTGATAATTTCAGCCACAGAGCAAGGACTTTTGGCCAGCAACATGTTAAAGGCGTCGTCTTCTATACCCTTCAGGATGCTGCGAATTCGATGAGACTCCGCCATGGTCGAATCGACTTTCCTGCATAGGTCCAGGACATCTTCAATATCGCTGGTGAATGTTTCTGCTGGCTGTTGAGCTCGTTCCCGCAAACGCTGCTCGGCCCGCAGCTTTCCAACAGCAGGGCGACCAAATACATCGGCGAGGGAAGTCTTAAATTCAGACCATGTCTGGAACTCTGTTTCATGGTTATTATACCACAGGCTGGCCACACCAGCGAGGTGGAACAGAACATGGCGCAGTTTATGGGCGCTTACCCTGTCGTACGCCGTGAGCAATTCGTCCACGTCAGTGTCGTCCGCTTCAGTGTAGATAGGAGGGTCGCGGTGACGAGGTACCCCGGGGCACGCAGTGGGTGCGGGATGAGGCGTTTGCTCGGAGGCGTCTTGGGGCATGGTAGATGGTATAGGGTGCGGGACCGGAGTTCCAGGATGATTATATGAGGTTACCCAGCACAATCCACCAATTCTAAAGGTGTTTATTCGGCAGAGCTTGGAGCAGCGCAGCGTCAACGATCAGCGCAGTAACAGCTTCCAAGCACGAGAGCCGTTGCTGAGCGAGAGCGCTCGACCCATTAGGGTTTAGAGCCAGTAGCGCCGAATCCACTAGCCTCTCTTCTTCGCTACAATATATATATATATATATATATATATATATATATATTTATATATATATATATCGCCTACTACGTAACCTACACCAATTTAACTAACCAGGAGGACGCAGCTGATTTACATAGAAATACATCCTAAATTGTGCAGTGGTGCAGTACTTGAGAAATAGCATTAAATTTTAACAAGGCGAAAGAAATGACGTTGACAAAAAACTCCCTGATATATCTAAACCTGTCATAAAATAAATGGTATTATACTTTAGCCAGCTCATTGCTTGAAATCCTAAGGAGCGTTTTAAACTCAGATTTATGTTGGTCAATACAAGTTGATTACAATAGTGGTAAATCACTACAGAAACTCACTCTCCACAAAAGGCGCTTATAACTTGCTTATAGTCAAACCAGTTTCTTTCATACGTGTATTTATCCAGGCCATCGCTCGAGTTGAAATCGATAATTCGGCATCTTCACTCTGATAACCTAACCCACCTGCATGAATCATCACAAAATAGAGGGCGAAGTTAATCGCATCCTGTTACTCGCGATATAATATTGCGTCTACCTTGACAGAAAGGCTGCAAATACCGTCACTTGCAACACGCAGAAAACCGGCCCGCTTATCATTCTTGCAGGCCTTTATCACAGCAAATCACCATTTGCCGTGACACACATTAAGCAGCCATATTATAATTCCAAATTCGTTGATCACTATAAGACTTCATAATTGATGCAGAAACACACAGCGCACACGTGATGAAAAGACAAAGACCAGCGCTACAAAAAAAGAACGTAGTGGCTGACTTCGTCTTTTCTTCCTGTGTGCGCTGTCTTTCTTTTTGCGCTAATTTTCCTCATCATCAATTGAATACCAACTAGCTCAACAAGTAATGCATGTGGATTGTAGAACATATCTTTGCCCCCAACGAATAGGCTCCAAGCCTCCCCTCTTGTGCTGTAAAAAAAAACAAGTAGAATTCATTACTAGCCAAACTATTCACGTTTAGAGAGTCGCCCTCCTTCCCGAGAGCATTACTAATGTAGTTGGAATATGTTTGCAACCTTTAGGTGCTAAATGTCTCACCTTTTATTGTCGTTGATGCAGCTTTCTTCTGTCCAGTTGTTGCAAATATGTGCCTTTATTTACTTAACTAGTCACTTTTTTTCACCATAAATACCCGTTTGTATGTATAGCTTATTCATTGTGTTATTCATTGTGTCATTTATTACTAGTCAACTTATTGTAGTTTGTTCTCTTCCCGATCCTATGGGCTCTTCCCATCCCCATCTTCCCCATTCTCTTCCCATCCCCATCATCCAACCCTACAGGGTCGTTAGGGTAAAAAGGAATGAATAAATAATGATATAAATTAGTTGCTAATAATTAATTATAATACAGTGGGTCACTTTTCTTGACCACTGAAGTAACAAAACGTTTATGCACGCTTTTTTTTTCACCGACGTTCCAGAGACCATAAATATTCTTTCCGAACATTTTTACGTTGTAAGGCCACACAAACTTGCTGAATCTGACGGTACCCGATTCATGACATACGGCTTGCTTTTCCAAGTGCACCTGCTGGTGAAGCGGACGTGACGCGCAGAGAAGTGCTCCAGTGTTCCAATGACCTCTTCTAAACACAGCTGCAAGCTGCTGCGCCTCAACGGCACAGCACGATTTTAGTGCAGTTACATGCGTGTGTGGCATTCAGTTTCAGCTCCACAATACATTGCGTACCATTTGTCGTGCGCCTACTGCTCATAAAAAATGTTCCATTTCTGGAGCCACCGTGCACAGTTTAATGAACGTGTCCACAAGCATCATCTCTAAAGAAGTGTCCAGTATTTATTACGGACACATCTAACGGTGATTGTTGACGGTAATGCGATTAGAATTTAGTCGACGCACTATTGCTGAAGGCTGTTTATTTAAAATGCGAAGTGATCATATTGAGGCTTCCGCTGCTGCGGCTTTCACGACAACTGGATGGCTAAGTTAGAATAACGACCACGATGACACGACGACGACGGTATGACAACCGATGGTTTACAGAGACTGTCTGACGACGAAGCAATGATAACGATGCCATGAAAACAGTCGAGTGTATCGTGAGGCTGGCGTAGAGAAACTCGCATCAGCGATACAATAAACAATGAAAATGTGTACGAAACAAGTGCCCATCCCTGATGAGTATGCAGCAGTTAATGGAGAAAATAAGCGTTTCAGAGCTGTAAGAAGAAGAGCCGGAAGAGCTTGTTGCCGAAGTGAAAATATTGAAGCGTACAGAAATTCACAGCAAAAGAAGCGTATAAAATCCACTCAATATGCGTCCACGACAGGTTGAATTTGGGACAAAGAGATGGCTTGAATTCCGCGATGTGTTGCCCCCCCCCCCCCTTGACACCAGTTCCGCGATTGTGGATGACCATTCCTGCTTTAACCAGCCCTGTTGTTGAACACACTCATTTCGTGCTCTCGCAGTAGGTAGGGAGGGTTCAGAATTAGTTATTGGTGACTAATTCTGCATCATTTTATGTATAACCAGCGATCCTTTTGTTTGTACTCAGTTTAATTATTCAGTTTAAGCAGCAAAACAAAATGGTATTGCGTCTTTGCACTGGAAGCACTTACAATTAGACTGTGAATTCTCTCTGAGTGAACTAGAATGCGTGCTTTCCTCCTGTAAGGCAATGACTGCTGCAGGTCCAGATTTCATTACATACAGTGCGTAGGCTAAAGCTGGGACCTAATGGTCTATTGGCACTTTTGGACTTACTCAATGATGTGAAAAAAGGAGTGTATACCTGACTCTTAGAAAACAGCCTGTGTGATACCTATATTGAAGCCTCACTAAACGCCTCTTCCTCTTGAGTTTTTTTTCAGTTCTGTGAGTCTCACCAGCTCTTTATGCGAGGTCATGGAAGAAATAATTGACACTCGGCTGCAATGTTGGTAGAGCAAACAGATGTGCTTCCAAATCACATGATAGGATTTTGAAGGTAGCGGTGCACCATTAATCAAACTTGGGATATCGTCACGTGTCTCGAACGTGGACGAGACAGGAGAGTTGTCACAATAGCGATTTTTTTAGACAATAAACGAGCCTTCGACATGCCCATGTATTGTGTGACCAGAAAGCATCTGGATGGCTTCTACGATGAATATGCAACTTCTTGAGTTGCAGATTATTATTTAATAAAGAAGTGAATGAAGAAGTTCTCATAATCGTAGTAAAGGAGTCCCCCAAGGCAATCTCTTCAGACCGTTTCTTTTTATTGGTGTAATGGCGGATTTACCGCTGAGGCTTTCACCTACATTACACTACTCTCTATATGCGGATAATGTTTGTATTTGGGCCTCTGGTTGATGCGCCAGCGTTGTTTATTCTATGTTGCAAGAGAACATTGTGAACAAATTCCTAAAGGAAGGAGGTGTCATAATATATTGCACGCGGGAGTGACAAACACAAACATATGAAGACAGTGCGCCGTGCGGTGGCGAAGAGGACAACGATACCATACCCATGAGTGGGTATGTACTTTAAGGTCGTCATCATCATCATCGACACCGATTAGTGAACGTCGACAGTGGCGCTTCAAAAATCGTGGCTCGAGGGAGCGTGGCCCGTGGCGTGAGCGGTGCGCGAGGTTCGGCGTTCGACGGCACAGGCGCTTCCTCGCTGGGCGTCCGGCCCATAGGAGCTATCGCCGCCCGCGTCACTACGTCTGCACCCCAATCAAAGCTAGCACCAGCTGAGAGGCCATCTCGTCAAGGTCTTCCGCTGGGCAACTGGTCCAGGAGTGCTGGCGGTCCTGAGCCTGGCTGTTCGAGCGTTCGGGTGAGCGGTCACAGGGTTACCTCATCCAGTTCTTCCGCTGGGCAACTGGTCCAGGAGGGCTGGCGGTCCTGAGCCTGGCTGATCGAGCGTTCGGGTGAGCGGCCACGGGGCTACCTCGCCAGCTGTGGACGTGACTTGGTGGGCTGCCGCAGTGTTCTCCGGAACACAAACCCCGCCATCGGGTAACCGGGCACGCGGATGCTCCGGTACATCGACTGTGGCGCAGGACCACCTGAGCTCCACGAGGCGATCCAACCCTGTTGTCCGACACCGGTTTCTCGACGTCTCCGACATGGCGACACCTGTTTCTACATGAACTGTAGGCAGACTGCATTTAACTACCCTATATATATCTGCATGTCTTCTAGAGCGTACTTTGGGGAACTGTTACGTGTGCCGTTCATTGTATTACGTGTCCAATACAAGTCTGATGTGTGTTTGTGCTTCGGCGTGCTGCTTCTATCTCTTTCTGGAGTGATCCTGCACCCAATAACATCACAGGAGGCATGGCCCTTTCTTACAGTAAGACGGTTGTCACAAGGATGTTCGGGCCACCAGTGTCAAGGCCAGACCTAAACAGAACTTTTATAAGGTGGCGGTGATACCTTATGCACACAATATTTCACATCGAGTCAAGAAAGCAACTGGGCGCGTGGGTGTACGTGTTGTTTATTCAAGCCACAATAAATCAGGCAACTCGTGCAAAACGGTGAATGGAAGCCAAGCTGACCGCAGGTGGTGCACCAAAAAGCATTCCTCGCGCTTTATTTCTTGTAACACAAAAGTTTTATATGAAATTTTCGTGTCTTGTGGCAGGTCGTACATATGCCAAACGGGACGCTGTTTAAACGACCGTCTGCAAGAACATGCGCACATAGCATCCAAGAATGGAAGTGATCTTGCTATGCTTGCCTAGTGTGGTTGCGACCCTTAACCCGAAGACACACGAGTTTTTCGCCAATACAAAGATCCTGTAGCCAGAGAAATTTTCGAATAATTCTCGGAGTTAAGAAAAGGCCCGTTTTGCATAAGTGCCACTACGATCGTCCTCTAAGACAAGGAGGCGAACTTTCTCCAATTTTATTCGTGCTAGTGTTTCACTCGGATCGAAATACCGGAAACAGGACGCCTGTGCGTCCTCTTTCCGAGCACGCATGAGTGGCACAATATATTCAGCAATCACTCGTTCTTTCCCGTCGTTCTTTCCCCTTTCCCAGTATTCAAGGTATATGTTTGAGCACGCACTCTCAAAACTTCTCCTGGCAGTCAGCACTCGTTCTTGCGGTCGTCTCTCGTCCCTGTTTTCACGCGCTGTTTAACTATGAAGCCATTCAGGTAGTTGGCGAGCAGACAAGCGTGGACTCTCCCACAGATTACTCGCAATGGCTGTTAGAACATGCAAACATACAGCAAATGTATCTAAGTTGCCTTTTTCTTAAAGTGCGAGACACATGGTGCTAGTTTGCGCGCGATACGTCGTACCACGCGTCGCATCGGCAGTCGCACGCATCGGCAGGTTATCAACAGATTTCGCCGCATGCGGCGTCGGTGCGGCGAATGCGACCAACTTGCCGGATGTGGTAGCCCGACTGCCGCGTCGGTAGGATGGCTGCAGCCACTGAGAGCCTCCTCTAGCGTGTACGTCGTGGTCACGTGGCAGAAACGGCAGGGCGGGGCCGCCGAGCTCGTTGCTCGCTCCTCCGTTCATCCGGCTGTTCTTTTTTTATTGCGATAGCAATTATATGGACACTCCAAGCGGATTCTTGCCGTCGCCGTCAATGTGAGGTTCCGTATAGAGTCCAACGGCGATGAAATCGTCGCCGCGCGCCGTATGCTGTATGTGCGCGTGAAACCGCGCCAGGGACGCGCTCTTTCACGGGGAGCGAACGCAAGGAGCTAGAGCAAACGCGACTTCTTCGTCGCGCGAAAGGCCATGGGGGACGGGAGGGAGGGGAGGCGACCTTTAGCTGCGGCACCTAATGCATATTTTTTATAAAAACGTTGCGAGGCGAGAAGGTGTTAAAGGCTTCCGACGCTGCTCGACGGGTGTGCCGTTCTGATCTCGTCGAAAACTTCCGAGCCGCGCCCAGAGGCACCGGCAAGAGACACCAACGACGCGCGCGTTCGGTGCGACCACGGGCAAAATGCCGACGGTGTCGAGAACAGTTCTGCACGTTCCTGGTGCTGCTGCATGTCCAAGTTTATACAGCCGATAAAATAACTATGCTTACTCCGTAAAGCTCTCTACTAATTTGCTATCACAATTGATGCTTCGCCTTTCGGGTGAAACTGTGACATTGTTTTTTAATGGCACGAACAACGAGTAGGCAGGGCTCTTGTTTCTTGCGCAGCACTTCCGGTTCACCTTCTGAGACGACCAAGGACGAAGTTCAGAAAAAATAGAAAAAAAGTAGTACAGTACAAAACTCATGCGTTTCATTATAGATATGATATCAGAGCATAAGTTTAGTGTGAGTTACTGAAGCATCTGGAATATTTATAATTATTTTGTGAGACGAAATTTAAAATAAATCAGAAAACAATAGAAAAAAATAGTACAGTACAAAATTCATAGGATTCATTATAGATATAATATAGCATCATTTTAGTTACAAGTTGAGTTACTGAAGTGCCTGGAATAATTCGAAATAATTAGCTGAGACGACCAAGAACGGAATTAAAAATAAATCAGAAAATTAGAAAAAAGAACAGTACTGTACAAAAATTCATGGGTTTCATTAGCGATATGATAAATTGGAATCCACAGGCGCAAGACAGGAGTAACTGGAGATTGCAGGGAGAGGCCTTCGTCCCACAGTGGACATAAAAATAGGCTGCTGCTGATTTATTTATTTATTTATTTATTTATTTACACATACTGCAGCCAAACATTGGCTATAGCAGGAGTAGGAAAAGAACAATCAAATATACATATACACTACAACTGTAAAATACCAGTGAGAAATTCATTTAAAGGGCATTCACGTACATTTCCGGGCAAACCATTCCACCACTGAGTCGTATGAGGAAAAAAACTGTACAAAAACAAGTCTGAACGAGCACTGTATGGAACAATCTTTAGAGCATTATATTGTTGAGTATTCGAAGGGGTTGAAAATGAAACATAGTCTTGTGAAGAACAATGTGGGAAAACTTTAAACAATCAAATTAGCGACGTTTCTGGAGTGCGATTAGATTTAGGTCAGAAAGGTTGGAAGAGGGTGAAAAATATCTATCATAACGATGACAGATGAACCTAACAGCTTTTTTCTGTACTGACTCTTAAGCCTTGGCGTCTTCTTTATGATGGGGATTCCATATGATTGAGGCGTCCTCCAATATCAGACGTATTAATGTTATATAGGTTATCAGCCTAGCGTCCGCTGCAAATAACCAAGGCGTTGAAGGGCTTTTTTGCATGTTAGTTCAATATGCGGAGACCAAGACATATCATGCGAGAAAAGAACTCCGAAATATTTATATTGGTTAACTCTGTTTCGGGATTGATTATTAAAGGAGTATATCAAATGAGGTATAGAACGACGCCTTGAAAATGATAAAAGTACAGTTTTGCTGAAGTTGATGGTCATCTGCCACTGTTTGTACCAGCTACAAACCTTTCAAAACAAGTTTTAAGAGCGACATGACCAGATTCACATTTAATGGCACGATATATTACGCAATCATCGGCATATAAGCGAATTTTTGAGGAAATAATAGAAGAGAGGTCATTTATATAAAGTAAGAAGAGGAGAGGGCCGATCACGGAGCCTTGAGGTACGCCTGACGATACACCTACTATCGGCGACTTACTAGAGTTAAAACGTACATACTGTGACCGTTCGGAGAGAAAGCTGGATAACCAGTTTACAATACTGGAGTTATTTAAAATGCTTTGAAGTTTGTGCAAGAGTTTGGTGTGAACTACTGCATCAAAGGCTTTTGAGAAATCAATAATTAATGCGTCAATTTGATCACCGTTATCGAGAGACTGGCCTACGTCATGGGGAATTCTACGAGCTGAAAGACTGTGCTAAGACCTCTTCTGAAACCATGTTGAGAAGCAGACAAGATGTTGTTAGACTCAAGAAACCAGGCTATATGTTTATAGACGATATGTTCCAGTAACTTGCCATATTGGGACGTTAATGAAATTCGTCTATAATTTGTTAAAATCACCAGATTTGTATAATGGGAGAACCTTAGCAACCTTCTATGAATTTGGGACTACACAAGTTGACAAGGATTTTTTAAAGATAATGGTAAGGTACTTGCAAGTACATAAGGAGCAACGTAAAAGCAATGAGTTTGGAATGTCATCCGCGCCTGCGCTCTGTTTTGAATCAAGATTTAGAATAAGATTTAGAACACCTTCCTCGCTCACTTCAACGTCATCTATGGAAGTATCTATGATGTGATCAAAAGGGGGAACCTCAAGATTATCTGTAGTGAAAACGGATTTGAAATAACTGTTAAACGTCTTTGAAATTTCAAGTGGATCATTAATATTTGGACCATTAAATGTAAAGGAATTGGACGAGCAACCTGGAGGTGAAATGGAGGACCAGAACTTACGCGGGTTAGTTATAAGTAATTTCGGCAAGGTGTGTTTGTAGTAAAAAATCCCGGGCTGCCACCGTTTTAATTCGAAGTTCCGCTTTAAGTGGTGATGATGATCCGAGCATAAGTTTATATCGTTACAAGTTGAGTTACTGAAGTGTCTGGAATAATTAGAATTAATTAGCTGAGACGACCGGGGACTAAATTTAAAATAAATCAGAAAAATAGAAAAAAAGAATATTACAGTACAAAATTCAAAGGGTTCATTGTAGATATAATCAATAGAGCTATACCACCGACGAGTTTCACGACGCCACCGCTGCCGCGGTGCATGCTGGTACTAGTAGTCATCCGGCTGCTCCAGGTGCCCGGAGTGCCTTTGCGTCCTGTTTCCGAACAATTTTTGGCAATTAATATGGTTCCTGTAGAGCCATTGTATTATGGGAGGATTCTACAACAGCACAAGGGACAAAGTCTTTGTATTCTATGTGTTTCCTAAAGAGCGAAAGCTTCGAGAGACGTGGATCTAACGTATTAATAGGTGGTATTGGTAATACACAGCACGGCAAGAAACACGGGGACGAATATTCACCGCATTTCGAAGGGGGCGAAATGCGAAAACAGCCGTGTACTTAGATTTAAGTTGCGCAGCTTGTCCCCGGGTGGTCCAAATTATTCCTGAGCCCCCCACTACGGCGTGCCTCATAATAAGATCCTGGTTTTGGCACGTAAAACCACTAATTTAATTGTAATGCAACCTTTTTTATTTATGAGCCTCTTTTATATTTGGAATAATATTATATTTACTGCTGTTTATGTTGAATTTTTTCTAATCAAAACCAACTCCCTTCTGTAATGCCATTGGCCCCCGAGGGTATTGTAAATAAGTAAATAAATAAATGGATAAATAAGAAACTGTCAGTCCTTCCACTGGGGTGGAGACGAAAGACCAGCGAAGCTGTACAATGGTGGGAATTGTGGATTTCCATTTATGACTATTGAGATGTGATGCTGTAATTGGTTATTTGAACTATTAAAGAATAATAAATACTTATGATCCGGTGGTTTCCATTTATTTAGTCCCCACGGGGACCATGGCCGCATGGTCGCCACCACGGTACACCACCATATAAGGCGTACGGCAAAGGTTGGCACGTTCTTCATAAACACGTTACCAACGCCGCGCACGTTCGGTGAGAACGCGGACAAAACGCCGCCGCCGTCGACAACAGTAGCCCGCGTTGTTTGTGTCACCACACACAACAACAGGCGGCAGAGGCCGGCAGGGCTGCGCGCATGCGCCGCAGCCGCGCAGAGGGGCACGCACACGCACAGTGTAGGGTGCCTAGATGGATGGATGGAAAAACTTTATTAAGCGAGCGAGTTTGGACCCTTCAAGCGCCCAGGGCCACCGCACAGCCCTCACTTTACGCGCATGGGTCCAGGCCACGTAGGGCCATAGCACTGGCACCCCGGTTCACGCAGCGAAGTTGGATGTCCAGGTCCTGCGACGCAAGGAGGGCCTCTCATAACTCCCATATTCCGATGGCGGGCTGTCCCTGCGGGGGAGGATCGGCAGGGCAGCCAAAGAGGATGTGGTCTAAGGTGGCGTGCGACTCTCCACAGAGAGTGCACTTTGGCGAAACGGGGCGAAAGTGGGATAGGAGCTGAGGTGTGGGAACAGTTCGGGTCTCGAGTCGCCTCCAGAGGATTTGTTGAGAGTGGGATAGTCGGGGGTGGGGAGGAGGGTAGAGTCGACGGGCAAGGCGTGCTTGTTGGGTAATTTCGGAGAACGTGTGCGCCCGCTCCCTCGAGAAATCCCGGCTGGGGTCGCCATTTGCCCGGCTTACAAGTCCTCGAGCTATGTTATCGGCGGCCTCATTTCCGGGATTGCCAGAGTGAGCCGGCACCCACACGAGCTCAATACGTCTATCAGAATTTTGGACCCACATTCTGAATATTTGCCACGCTGGGGCATGGACGCGTCCGCGGGCAAAGTTAAGAATGGCTGTTTTAGAGTCGCTAACTATGTAAGCCACATTGGTTTGAGCAATTGCTAAGGCAATAGCAGCTTCCTCTGCTTCTTCGGGGTACAGTGGGAATCTATGAAGTGGGTGAGTGGGGGGCTGCTGGATGATAAACCACAGCTACAGAACGGTCTGGACCACACGCGGCATCCACCCATCGCACATCCTCTAAAGTGCCATATGCGTTATGGAGAGCTTTGGCTCGCGCGACGCGGCGGGATTGATGGTGCTCTGGGTGGACGTTCTTAGGAGGGGTTTGATAATAAGCGCGGCGCGCATGGCGCGAGGGAGAGATACTAAATCTACAACATGTGCGGGTATGCGAATTTCGAGAGAGTCCAGTATATGCCGTCCTTCTAAGAAGATGGATGACGGAGTAAGTGGATTGTTTTAGTGATTTCAGGGCAAGATTGTTTCTTCCCGTGTCCTGTAAGTACAGGCCAAGAAGGCGGAGTGTGGGTGTTTGTGGTATGGGAGTGTCATGCAGATAAATCACAATGGGGGCGATGGGGACACGGCGCGGCCGGAGTATGAGGAGTGCTGACTTTGTGGGTGAGCATTCAAGGCCAATGTTGGCCGCGTGGGTAGCTATAGCTGTGGCTGCTTCTTGAAGTGTTGATTCTATGTCGCCATCCGAGCCGTATGTGGTCCAAACCGTGATATCATCCGCATAAAGTGTGTGTCCCAAGTGTGGGATGTGGCTGAGAGCCTTTGCCAGGGGAATGAGGGTAATATTGAACAAGAATGCGGATAACACCGCTCCTTGCGGGGTGCCAATGTTTCCAAGGGTGAATGAGGGCGTCTGTATATTATCTATATGCAGGAAGGCGGTGCGCTCGTTTAGGAAGGCCCGAATATAGTTATAGGTCTTAGGTCCTAACTGCGGCTCTTGGATGTTCTGCAGGATGGCACTGTGCTTAACCTTGTCAAGTGCTTTAGTGAGATCTACTGCCAGGATTGCTCTGGTGTGGTGTAACATATCATTGAGGATGGCATGTGAAATCTGTAGCAGGGCGTCCTGTGCCGAGAGATGAGGTCGAAATCCTAGCATGCTATGGGGATATAGTCCTTTGGATTCCATGTGTTGCGTGAGACGGGTGAGGATGACATGCTCAAAGAGTTTGCCCAGGCACGAAGTCAGAGAGATGGGACGGATATTTTGGGCATTAATGGGCTTATTGGGTTTGGGGATGAAAATTATTTTTCCATGCTTCCATTCAGCAGGTAGCTCCCCCTTTTCCCAACATTCATTGAAGTACTCGGTGAGAAGGCAAACAGAACGGTCATCTAGGTTTCTGAGCATGACATTGGTGATTTGGTCATCTCCAGGAGTTGAGTTTCGGAGCTTAATAAAGGCTGTTCTGACTTCAACCTCCATAATAGGGGCGTCGAGGGAGGGTTTATCGGGGCCTATGTAGTCGGGATATGATACAGCTTTGCCTACAGCGGTATAAGTTGATTGAAGTTCGCTTAAGAGTGCTTGCTGATTACAACGATTTTGATGGGTAAGCCTTTTGAGTGTAAGTCGGGTTTGCTTTTTAGTTTGAGTGGGGTCTATCATATGTCGAAGAAGATTCCAGGTCCAGGAGTTGGAAAGATTACTTCGTAGTCCGTCACATATTTGGTGCCAATTGGATTTACTAAGGGCAGCGCTGTGCTCTTCTATTTGTTTTTGAAGCTGTGCCAGTTTGAGCTTAAGATTTCGATTCTGTTTCTGGGTTTTCCAGCGCGTGAGAATACTGTTTTGTGCTTGGAGTAGGTGCGCTAACCTACTATCTGCAATGGGAGTTTCAGGGGCGGCGTCGAACGTTTGCGTAAAAGCTTGCACGTCCTACTTGAGTTCTGTCATCCATGTGTGAAGGTTAAAGGGGGACTCTAATATTTTGGCCTCTCTGTGCTTACGAAGATTATCCCAGCTAGTCATTCGGACACGGTAATTTTTAGCGTTTTTGGCAAAGTCAAACTCTATAGTTAGGATATAATGATCACTGCCCAGGGCCTCATTGGAGTTCCACCATACTGGCGTGGGAATATTGCGGCCAAAGGTGAAATCTGGGCTAGTGTCGGTGGTGACACTGTTACCGATTCTCGTAGGTGTGCTGAAATCGTTATATACAGAAAGGCCCTGCATCTGAAGGGTGTTGTATAAATCCGCTCCTCTCTTATTGGTACGCATGTACCCCCAGTCTACATGCGCGCAGTTAAAGTCCCCTAAGATAATGAGAGGGTCCTTCTTTGCAATGATGGAGGCGGCTTTAATGAGAGTGATACATTCCGAGGCCGGTTGCCTCGGAAGGAGGTAACAGTTAAGGATGAAGAGGGGATGGGATTTGTGAGTGGACGGGATTAATTTTAGAAATGTGTGAGCCACCGGAGAATTCAGTACATGACAAGTGTATGGTACAAAATTTTGGACATAAGTGGTAACCCTGGGGTTTGGAGTGGTGTCAGAAGGTACCAGAGCATATCCTGGCAGCGATACGTTTGTGCCAGCATCCTGGAGTGCTACTATATCAGGGGGTGTGGAGGAAGCAGAGAGTAGCTGCTGCAGGGGGTCTCTTTTGCGGCGAAACCCCCTGCAGTTCCATTGTAGAATGCGTAATGGGAGATTATTTCCCGTCAGCAAGGCCATGCTGGAGGGTGGGCGGGCGAAGGATGGGAGGTGCTATGGGGTTGTGGAATTAGTTGTGGAATTTGTTAAAGAATGACGGTGGTTACCTGACTAATAATCGTTTCTGTAAGCTTAGTGATGGTGGCTTCAATGTAATTTTGAGTTTTAGCCAGAATATTGGCTTCTAACTGTTGGGCAAAGTCTTTTAATTTGGAATCTATGTCTGGAGTGTCGTCTTGCCGGCGTTTCTTTTGGGGAGGGGGTGTGGAGAGTTGGGGTGTTGGTAACGGAGGGGGTGGGAGGGTGGAAGGGATAGAGTTAACGGCTGCCCTGAGGTGCCTTACCTCTTCCCGCAGGTGTGCTATTTCTTCCTCCCGCAGTGAAGTTGGGGGTGTACTGGTGGGTTTAGTCCAGGCTCCCTGACGATCTTGATGAGGCACTAGGGGTGGAAAGTCCTTCGCCATGGGCACTGCTGTCTTGGGTTTCGTCACTGTCTCTCTTCGAGGCTGGGGGGTCCTAGCCTTGCATGAGCCTGTACCGGTGAGGTGGTCCCCACCACAAAGAATGCACTTTGGCTTGCAAGGGTCCTCTTGCGTTTCGTGCTTCTCGCCACACCGCAGGCAGAGCCCAGTTTTTGAAAGAGGGCATACATCGTACCTGTGACCAGGTTTCCGGCAGTTCGTACAGGCATCAGGGCTGCCCTTGTACATGGTGCAGCGGTGTACCACACACATATATTTAATGGTGTGGGGTGCAAAGGTTATTGGCTCGCGCTTTTATTTATTTATTTATATATTTATTTACCAGATGCAAAGGTTATTAGAATGATGCCGTTTTCCCCATGCGACGGGCCGCTATGATGTCGGCCTCCGGGTTGCGATGCCGCAAGTCATTTAGGATTTTTTCTGGTGTCTCATTCTAGTATGCTCGGGAAATCACACCTTTACTGCCACTGGAGCGGCCGCGATGTACGCGGCTACCGGGTATTTCTTCCCATCAATAGTGATTTCCTGTATTTTCACTAAAGCGAGAGCTGTTGCCTCCGCTACCGTCGCCACCGTGAACGAATTGTTTGTGGGATGGACTCTGATGTACAGTTCACCCATCACTGAGCAGCTGGGTGAGGTACGCAATGCCTCAGGAGACTTGAAGCTGGAATAGGGAGAGCCCACCTCGCGGGCGAAAAACAACTCGGATCGTTCCCACCGGCAACGCCGCGAGTTTACTTTTTTGTACGACCGCACGCGTCGTGCGTAGCAGCTGTGGCGTCTCCTTGAACGCGGCTGGAATGGTAACAGACGCAGCGTCGGTCGGCGCACCGGCGTTGCTGGCGCTTGGCTTAGCTTGAACCGAGGCCATTGAGTTGGGTTTGGGGGACGAATTAGAAGCCGGGGCCCGATTTCGATAAGCGCGGAGCACAGTTTGCCACTCACCAGGGTGATAGTCCTGCGGGGAAATGGTCTCTCCCTCCACTAGGTCCTCCATGGTTGTTGGGGAGTGAGGAACGCGGCGCGCTGGCGAGGCTCGCCTCGACGAGGCGAGGCTTAGCGCAGCGGCGTGGCTGCCAGAGACGTCTTCACCGGATAGTTCTTGGAGATCACAGGGCACATCCAAAAGATGGTAGCGGTTAGGGTCCGTGTACCTTCCTGGATCCGTTGAGCGCCTTGGTGGGTCCTAAGAAGGACTTAGCTGGGCACAGGAACTAGAAATTGGCGGAGCCGATACGAACCGCTTCCGCACACTCTAGCCCCCTAGCGGCCTCTCTAGGGTGCCTAGATGCCCTCTTCGCCCACGGCTCCCCTTTCACTGGGAAGTCGCTTGTGCTCTCCGCCGTGCGTTCACTCCCCGTGGAAGCGCGCGTCGCTGGACCTCGCGCGCTTTCACTCGCAGATGCAGCATACAGCCAACGAGAGGTTTTTTTCTATTACCGGACGCGACCATCGAAGAGTGAGCTCTTAACAGCTTCGGTGTGATAAATATAGAGTGTTATAAGACTGAAACAGATGGCTTTCTTTATTTATTTTCACCTGCCAGCCTGAACTTCCCGGGAGCTCAACTGTGCCACTCGAACATGAGGTCTCTACCGTCACTATCAGCGACAGCGATGATACTGTCGTAAACGGCTTAATCGACCAGTACGAGCCACTGATGAAAGTATATCGCGGCTGCTTATAATGGAGAGCGGCGCGTATTCACGTGCGCAAATGATGGGACGATCGCCTCACGCAGTCGGAGTTTTTGAAGCAGCAAGCCTACCATTCTCTTGAATGCAAATAAAAAATTAGCGTAGCTTGCACTGGAGGCACAATGCTAGACACAGCGGAGCTGATGGGCACCTAGCTAGTTCTGGCTTTTGGGCTAGGCTAAGCACTACCAAGTTATCCCCAGTATTTCCCGGAATTTATTCATTATTCATCGATTATTGAATAGCTATTGATTGGATATCGATTAGCTATCGCAAGGTATTGACCACGTATTTGGGCTAGGCGAAGCATTACCGAGTCATTCCCAGTATTTCCCAAAATTTATTGAATATTGATCGATTATCGATTAGCTATTGATTGGATATCGCAAGGTATTGGCAACGTATCTGGGCTAGGCTAGCACTACCAAGTCATCCCCAGCATTTCCGGGAATTTATTGCTTATTAATCAATTATTCATTAGCAATTGATTGGCTATCGATTGGCTATGGCAAGGTATTGGCCACGCATTTGGTATAGGCTAAGCACTACTAAGTCATGCCCAGCATTTTTCGGAATTTATTGATTATTAATCGATTATCAATTAGCTATTGATTGGCTCTTGATGACTGACAAGCTTATGTAGTTCCAACCATGCTTAGCCAGGATCGGCCCACATTTATTGACCGCGACGGATGGACTAACGACCGGCTTAAAAAGCTCCGTTGTTAAAAACTCCGCCTAGTTTGCCTATGAACTTCTAGATATCGCTGTTACCGAAGCCGCATTTGAAACCCGTCTCCAACAGGTACACAAATCATATTATGTCCGTCGCTAAGCCAACATAACGTTGAAGTCACCGAGATGCACGTGTGCAAAAATAACAACGCAAGATGACCGCATACATCAACATGCACTACATACAAAGCTCGAAAAAATACGATACTGATCGCGTAATAAGCGGGTAACAACCGAAATGAAAGAGCAGCAGGCACTTTTCAACGTTCGCCTCGCATGCTGCAATGAACAGCCGATGTAATTTCTTAAAATACATGAATTTTCACGGTGGTGGAGTCGCAGAGATGTCTGGGAAGCTCGTGCTCAGTACTCAATGAGCGGGGACTGCGGTCATGGAGGAAGAAAAATATAGGAGGGAGCATTACGTCTCGCAGCCAGCCTTGGCAAGCGAACGCTTCGTGTAGACAGCAGTGGTGGCCCAACTAGTGACCTCTTGCGTCGAGATCACGGAGAATCAAGATTTGCCGAGACGTTTGGTTGCCGGTAGTTTTTATTCCGTGCGCGCTCGGCCGGCAGCTGCTCACATGCAGGAACAAAAAAGATTTTTCCTTGCTTTGTTTTTTTTCCCTTGCTTTTAGCTTTGTGTATTTGGTTTCGAATGGGTATTGAGAAAAAAAATCAATCGGGAATATTAAACCTCTTACGTATCCTCCGTGCTCTGCCATTTTCACCACATGTTGGGCCACCACAGTCGGCGACAATCGCATTGCGGAATGCTCTCTCCTTCTTTTTCCTTGCTCCTTGACTGCGGTGGTGTGGTGGACCAGCTTACTACAACCAAGATGGTGGCAGTGCTACTTCGGGAAACCGGCGCATGAGCAGATCGGTAGCACAAGGCAGCGGTAACTAGAGATTGCAGGGAGAGGCCTTCAGTCCTGCAGTGCACATAAAAATAGACTGATGATGATGATGATGATCCGAGCATAAGGTTAGTTACAAGTTGAGTTATGGAAGTGTCTGGAATATTTAGAATTATTTGCTGAGACGACTAGGGACAAAATTCAAAATACATCTGCAAAAAGCGAAGAAAAATAGTCCGCTACAAAATTCATGTCCCAACGACATAAGACAGAGCTTTAGAGCACTCTTCAACAAGGCACTTTCGGTTGCCAAAACTGCCCCGCTCATTATTGGAGGGGACTTTAATGCCCCCTATCACACATGGGGATACAGCTGGAATACAAAAAAAGGAGAAGGACTGTCGAGCCTTGCCGTGGATCTGGGGCTATGCCTGATCACTGATCCAGCATATCCCACCCATTGTAGCACGTCCACATGCAGGGACTCTACACCTGATCTCACTTTTGTTAACAACACTGGAAGAGCTAGTTGGGAAAATTCGAATGTGGATCTCGGCAGCGATCATTATATCTTACATATAACCATAGGCATGCCGAGGCAGGAAGCTAGATTCTTCAGGTGCACAGACTCGGACCTTTTCAGGAAAGTCAGAGCAAAAAGAAGGAAAATGGGAACATTAGGGGCTGAGAAAGAGCCCTTTCAGATATGGGTCAACCAGCTCAGAGAGGACTTCAAAGAGGCCACTAAAGAGGAAAGCGTTGAGATTATGGATAGCAGGCTGGTGCACTTCATTGAGGCCAAACAATCTATAGTACAAAGGTGGAGAACGCAAAGGCTCAACAGAAGGCTTAGGACGAAGATAGCGCAACTAAATAAGCAGATTGAGGAGCACTCGAAGACACTCGCAAAGCAGCAATGGTACGAGATCTGCAACTCAGCTGGTGGTAGAATTAAACACGGGGGTAACTGGAATCTCCTCAAGCACTTGCCTAACAATAATGAAACAAGGGTGAACAAAATAACAGTAATAGCTAAGTTGGTTCATCAAGAAAGTCGGGATAGAACGCAGCAGGAAATCATGGATCGATTGGCTGCCAAATATCTCCCGATTAAGGGACCGTACGATGGACACGAGAGCTATGAATACTTCGGTGGGATATGTGAGGAAATGGACCGCGACTTTTCGGAGGGCGTAATCAGGACGGCTCTCTACAGTCTTCACGGTAGGTCGGCGGCGGGATCCGACGGAATAACTAACAAGATCCTTAGGAATCTGGATGATGAATCAATCACTTATCTAACTGAGCAATTCAATGAACTCTGGAAAAAAGGGGTATATCCGGAGGAATGGAGGGTGGCCAACACTATCCTCGTACCAAAACCAAGTAAACGGCTGACTCTAGACAACCTCCGTCCTATTTCGCTAACATCATGTCTAGTTAAGGCTATGGAACACGCTTTTCTCAATCGACTCACGAAATACGTTGAACAAAACGACAGTTTACCGTAAACTTAATCGGATTTCGCCCTGGGCTCTCGACTCGGGACGCTATGCTCCTGATCAAGCACCAGCGTACACGAGAGCGCTCTTGGGTTTGGACATGGAAAAAGCCTTTGACTGCATATATCATAAGGCCATACTTCACGTTCTCTCTGCGATGGGGCTAGGAAAGAGATTTTTTAGCATGGTTAAGGACTTTCTCGGAAATAGGTCTGCACACCTCATGTTGGGGGAGCTTAAGTCAGGGGCAAAGAACTTGTGAAATAGGGGCACCCCGCAAGGAGCAGTACTCTCGCCCATACTATTCAATTTAGCAATGTCTAGGGTTGCCATAAATTTGGAGAAGATTGAGGATATACAATACGTGATATATGCTGACGACATAACCATATGGAGTGCCAAAGGTAACGTAGGACAGACGGAGACCAGATTACAGGAAAGTGTATATATTGCAGAGAATACACTGAAAGATATGGGCTGAAATGCTCGGCAGTCAAATCAGAACTTTTGGTTTTGAAAAATCGTAGAAGAGGTCGAAAACCAAGAGGTTACATCCCGACAGTCGAGCCCAGAGTGAACTTACACACTCACGAAGGAACTACAATCAGGCTAGTCGAAGGAATCAAAGTTCTTGGATTCTACATAGAAGCGAATAATGGGAGCTATAGAACAATACAGCATATCTCAAATAAAACCGATGTCATTAGGCTACTAAGTCATTAGCTACGAGTCATTAGGCTACTAAGGAGAATTACCAATAGACACAAAGGCCTGGGGGAAGACAGTGCTTTGAGGCTAGTTCATTGCTTTTGCTGTCTGTCTTTTCACTTATGTTGTGGGATTATTCAAATGGATGCAGGTAGAACTTAACAAACCTAACACGATGATTAGGAAGCTCATTAAAGCTACCCTAGGGATATCGATTAACACTGCAAGCCAGAGATTGATGAGTCTAGGGGTGCACAACACAATAGATGAAATTGCGGAGGCTCAGCACCTAGCGCAACAGGAAAGATTGACAAAAACACGAGCCGCCAGGAATATACAGGCAATAGGGGCAGAGCTAAATAGGTCAAGGCGCCCACTGGAGGATGAAGTGGAGTTATGACCTGACATTAGGGATATGATTAGAACCATCCTTAGAAACATGCATCCAGAGCACAATTTCAAAAGGAGAAAGGCAAGAGCTAAAGCACTCTTGCGGGAGATACAACAGCAGAATGAACAGGCGGCTTTCATAAATGCTGCCTGGGTGAAAGGGAAAGAAGCATATACTGCCGTAGTAGCAAACATTCAAGGGAAGGTGCAAGGTGCCAAAGATTCCATGGTGGCGGAGCAAGTGGCAATTGCTCTAGCCATCAGGAACAATAAATGGACTTTTATTTACAGCGATTCCAAAGCTGCTATAAAGGGTTTCGATTACAGGTTACGTGGCCGCGGTTGCAGCTAAACTTATTGAAATCACTATGAATATGAGAACTGAAATCTAATGGTTTCCTGCAGCATATGGGAGAAGTGCACGAGACCCGGTCTAACTTCAGTGAGGTTACTCATGACTTTGCACGAACTTGCTAGCCGTGACAGTCACAACCGAGGCGTCCACCACCAGGCCGGGGAATTTAGAGATCATTTATTAACATATAACGAGATTACTACTATCTACTAAATCACTACTATCTAGGACGCAGACAATTTCCATTGCCACATTCAAAGCTGAACAGGGCTCAGACAGTTTCAATGAGACTATTACAAGCAGGAACTTATCCCAGGCCGTACCACCTTGATAAAATTTATCCAGAAAGGGAGGTCAAGAAAGAATGTCATGCGTGCAATGGCATCATTGGGATCAGACACATGCTCGCGGGATGCCCTGCGACTCTCACCAACCCTGAAGAAGAATGGCTCCATTGGAAGAAGATGCTACATAGTTTATCTTTTCAAGATCAGCTACGGGCTGTCCAGAGGGCCCACGATGCCGCTGAAGGGCTGGGCCTAACGGTGCCATCGTGGGTGCGGCCCGCCTCGGCTGGAAATAGTCGAGCCTCAGGACTTTTGTAAATAAAAAGTTTTCACACACACACACACACAAAATTCATGGCTTTCATTATAGATATGATATCAGAGCATACATTTAGTTACAAGTTGAGTTACTGAAGTGTCTGGAAAAATTATTATTAATTATAAATCACTGATTTCCGCATACCAATACACAAAACACAAGCGCCAATTTGCAAGTGCGAGTAAAAGACACCTAAGTCCCTACCTTTTTTTTTCTTTTTTTTCTGGACGAAACGCCGGCCTATTTCGCCGCTTACGGCAGCACAAAATCGGCTATATATTGTTCCTGACACGAAATAACTTCTAGAAGAAAGTGGCCTAGAAATTATGCATGTTCGAAAACGTTGTGCGAAATAGTAAATCGCTGGAGTGATTTCTACTCAGAAGCCACGGCTGCTCGATGAAACGCACGAGGTGCGGCCTACCACGTCGCGCGGCAAAGTGTGGGCGGAGCAGTGAAGCGAAAGTTGACATTTACCGCCGCTCTTTTAGAGGCGCCACTGCTACAGGACTACGGACTGCTACGAGCGCCCGTTCGGAAGCGGTCAGCGCAGACGCCGCAGCATTCGTCTATGCAAAGTTGTTTGCCTGGTGGCATGTTTTCTCCTTGCTACCAACGGCGTGGGGAAAACATGGTATTCTTAAACTGGTACGGATGTTCATACTTGTGAACGTTATCAATCACAAAGTAAATATTACGCATATCTGAGGCGCAACATCACTAGGTAAGTATTAGGAGGTGTGTTCCTTTAATAGAAAATACATAGATACGTAACTCTAAAGGCCCTAGTTTCTTAAGCTGCGCTGAAAATGCCATGCTATGCGCGCCGACGAACGACGTTCCCCGACTGCGCGTCGACGAGCGCCCTCTGCCATGGAGGAAGGAAACCCTCTGCACAAGCTCGTGTTTCCCGATGTATTGCCAGATGGCGTCCATGTCTCACGCAGCGCCTCCTCTATTTTATCAATGCCAACCAGATGCGGCCGATTCAACATAAAGGAAGCGCTGTCTGAGGCAGGGCAAAACATAAATGGCCGCTTGATGAAATAATGCGGTAAAATGAAATCTGTTCAAACAAACCTTCATCCCAGGACGGAAATGGTACGAGAACAGCATCACGGGTGGCCGCGGATCAGACCACCACTCATGTAGCACGGCCGGCAGAAGACTATCGTCTTTCGACGACATTTGCAGCGAAGCAGGCAGATACGCCGCAAATTATTTACTTAAGAGCAGCATAAACGTTTAGACATTTATTGTGTTGGCAAATATAGGCCCTTTATTACGAGCTGCGGACGGATCGCAAGAGCTGTCAGCCCGGAATGCGAGGGCTGGTGAGCTAGGCCTATACCATTTCACAGCGATCGCAACTTGGCTGGCTTGCTCGTTCGCTACCATCGGCGTCCATAAAATCAAACATATTGCAATTTTGGCGCGTCATATTTGTGTACACGTTGTGCTGACCAAGATAGCTGCTTTATTAGGAGCTACATACGGTCGAGTCGCAAGCGCCATCGGTCTTGGGTTCGATGGCCCAGCGAGGTATCGGCCTCCCAGCTTCTAGCCATCGGCTGCTGTCAACGGATGCGAAACTACGGACGCGACCTCGCGGAAACACGACCACGCTGCTCGCATAGACGTGTTTTTATTGTGATCGTTTGTGTAAAAGAAGGTAACTGTGCAAAGACGCTTGTTTTCACTTTGCGAAGCATCCATGCAGGGGCGCCGGTTTTTGGCAGAGCTATGCGCCGCACGCTCCTGCGTACCTAGGGTTCCCGAATCGTCGTATGCGGTAAGTCAGACGACGAATCAAACGCAAAATCACGCCATGTGTCTCGCGCCTAATGCATCTGCAGTTGCAAGACAAGAACATGTCAGGTGCGTTGGATGGAGACTGCGGTCAAGTCGGACTCCGAAGCGTCGAATGACGGATTGCACGCAAAATTTGGAGAACGCTTAAGCTTCCCCTTTAAGATTGGAACGCGATAGCATTCAAAGATCCCTGGCTGCTTATCAGGCTTTTTTCTCGTATATTCAAATTGCAGTCCGACGCTATCCCGTCTGTAGGTTGTGGTTAAGTAGTACTTTACATTTTTTTGACGGACTTTACTTTCAGAAATTCAATTTTGTGCGCTAACGCCTTGCGCCACTCGAAGGGCCTGCCCGGTCGGGGTGGTTCGGGATGGTGTGGTTCGGCATGATTTTTTCCGCCAACGACACCGATGTTTACGCCGACACCGACGCAGATGGCGGATGTTCTGCGACACGGGCCCTTAACGCTATATGGTTAAAATGGCACCATGTGTCTCGCACTTAATGCACATGCAGTTGCAAGACAACAACATGCAAGTGTGGTTGGATGCACGCATTAGACCAGTACGGTGACTGCAGGTTCAATGTACACATGACTGGTAGTGTTTCGCACATGGCTTCAAAGCACGTATAATGCACCGAAGCAGGATAGCACGGCCATTCGGCTCCCCCGCTGTCGTCTGACAGTTCGTCTCCGCCGCCATGGGTATGAGGTCTGCATGCTCTGCACCAGTCTTGCACGCCTTTTGCCAACGATGCTGGAAGCGTTCCTATTACTGCATTATACATGTCGCACTTCATTCATTGTCTCGCAGTATATATAGCAGTGAGGTCAACATGCTAGTACGTATGTCATGTTTGGTAATTGTCAAACATGTGCATTTCGCTTCGTACAGAAGGGCAGGGCGCATTAAATTGTGAAAAATGTTTTCTTTCCGCGTACATTGTTTGCTTGTTTGCTCTTCGACAGAGTTAAAGGGTTGGCGTACTCTAAATTGGACCTATTCAGTATATTGTTTCAGCATGACTTTTTCACTTTTGTTTGCGGCACTCTGAATGACATTTCCATAGTAATTCCGAAGTTATTTTGTGGCTCTTTTTGATCACTGCAAGTCGTTTCTTTGTACATGTAGTTATTTTATCTACTTAGCTATTTTTGTTTAGAGTGCGCATTTATTTTTCAGAGCATATTTTGCTCAGAATACGTATACTTCAAAGGATTGACCGGTCTAACCTACGCAGATGATTCAACAATACTTATCTCTGATATTAACTTGCATGATCTAATATCCTAAGCTAACGACGTGCTTTCGGAGATTTCCTCGTGGTCAAAAATGAATGGACTTAAGATTAATCCAAATAAAACAAAAGCTGTTATATTTCGTGCTAAAAATAAGACAGTCGCTACTCACCGAGCCTTTAATTCTTGATTCACAGCGAATAGATATTGTTGACACGCATAAAATACATGTGGTTTACTTTTCATCGAAGTTAAGTTGGGATGCCCACGTTAACTACTTCTGTAGAAAAATCTCGTCTGTACCAGGAGTCGTGTCTCAGCTGCCGTAATCTGCTGCCGCTCAAGGCTAAACTTCAAATATACCACGCGTTGTTTAACTCAAGTTTAAATTGTTGTACGTTGATTTGGGGCACAACAACTAAAACAAACATAAATAAAATTATTGTTCTACAAAAAAAGATAATCCGCTACATTGGAAACATTGAACATTTGGGAACCGCCTGCAAAGCGTTTGATGAATTCAATATAATACGGGCTGACAACATTTACCCATATCGATTGTTGAACACACTCTACTATTCCAACAAAGGAACTCTTGAAATTCATTAGGGCCTTATCATGTCTAGATCGTCGTGTTATTACGGTTACCACAAGAAACACCCATATTTGGTATGTACCTCGGTTTCGTACAACCTATAGACCTTTTCACAAACCGACGTTTGAGCAGCGCCATTTGCCGACGCGGGCGACGTCTAGCGTCAGAACATGTTATGCCACCATTTTGGACTGTGCGCCTTGCGAGAGCAGGCCGGCCGCACTTCGGTTGTGTGATCTTCGCCGCGCATTATTTCGATTGTTTTCTTCCGTTTCGCTTGTCTTGTGCGGCTTGACTTGTTACATGTTTCACGTGCTCGCGTGAGCGCTCAGTGTGGTGTGCCATGGCAACAGCAAGCCCAGCCAGTGGATGTGGTGTTTCGTCGTCGGTAGCGGCGGCAGCCGCGTCTGCTTCGTCGAGACCGGGCGTGCTAATCAGCGGTATATTTCATTGTTATTTCTGGACACATGCGACCGTATCGTCGATTGAACCTGATCACCATTAGTTTTCGTGGTTGAGGGTTGCCTCATTTAGCGAAAGCAGGCGCGTACGTAGCTGTCGGGCAATGTTTAGAACCAGGCGCCGCGGCAGCCCGACGACGCGTGTCAGTGGTTGGTAGATATGCGGTGGTTACTCCATACGCTTCCGACGCAACTGAACAGCTCAATCATGCAAAATTTATTGGATCTGGTGCGGTGCAGTGTGCTTATAACCAAATGTCAAAGCATAAGCGTGGCGATCGAGCAGCGCGGTACCTGCAGCGAACCGACGCGCGACAGTGATCACAGATGCCAGCGCAACTGATACAGCCCAGGTGCTAGATTTTTATTTTTAGTATTTAGTAGTTATTTATTTATACATACTGTCAATCCCAATAGGGATTATAACATGACTTGTTATAAAGATATATTTCTTTACCTATTTTTTACGTTTGTTTACCTGGAATGGCTTTTCTTTCGAATGTCTGAATTTGGCACAAGCTTCGCTCACGGTGAACCTTAACGTAGATCGTGCGCGAAGTTTGTATTGAAGATATCGCGTACGGAAAGAATTGTTCATGTGCGCTATCTCTGAAGCGAAATACGCCAATAATATTGCAGCGTTAGGGCCATCTCTGCTCTTTCTCTATATATAGTTTCTGTACAATGTTCATAATAAAGTAATGTCGAGTCTTGACAATTGTCGAATAAATGCATATGCGTATGACTGCAAACCACTACTGACCGTGAGTGAAAAGCGCTTAGTGGTCAGCGAAGCGGTCACTGCACGCACGTAAGTATTTCACTTGATCGACGGTGCGAATAATTTTTTTTCGTTGATTCTTGAAAGTATGATGCTATTGTCCGCGCGTACCCATGCGAATACCATTTTTTATGTTCGAACTTGCGCGGGTTCATTTAGCGCGTTTCTACGCCATGCAGAGTTAGCGCATTACGGTTCCCGAACTCTTGCACTGGCGCTAGGCCGCGCTGATGAGGTTGACACGTTCATTTTTGCATTCTCTTGCTGCCCAAGCACATAGACAACGCTCAAAGATGGGTGAGCTCGATGCAGCACCACACTGTTGAAGTTATTAACTTTATGGGCAGGGCCGCGCAGGGTGCGTGTGAACGCAGAGACAATGTTTTGGTGGACACAGGGTCTGCATACATCTTCCATAGGACATGATTTTTCCAGATCGTTGCGAAGTGTATTTACCGACTAGTTCTCACGCAGAGTGCTTCAATTTGTGTTATACCGGTGTCACACGGCCATTTTGGTAGCGATCGAAACCGATCTGGATCAGAATGTTCGACCGCGATTGGCGCCCTTCCGAAGATTGAGCAAAGAAGCCAATCGCGACCAAGAAATTCGACCCAGATCGGCCTCGATCACGATCAAAAGTGCGCCGTGTGGCCCCCGTATTAGGCAGTGGAATGAAGTCGTGTTTGAAAGAATAACAAATGTAGCCTCTGCCACTACATACGAGAAAATATTGCATCGAAGAGCTAACAATTCTCGCAACCTATTGGGAAATGTGCCGAAAAAGGTTTACCAAAATGCATTATTTTACTGATGTGTGCATTGGTTCACATTAGACTGAAATGCCAAGTCCTCAGGTGATGCAGGAAACCGGCGAAACGTGAACATATCACATCGGCAGTGGTCTCGCAGAGTGCTGTGTTGTGGACACACTTAGTCCCCAAAATCGTTATTTTCCGCTGGTTGTTTGTGCACCCATAAACTGCACAGTGCTGGCCTGTAGCCTTTTGATGAGTATATATGCCATTATTTACGAGCGTAAGTAACTCGTGACAAAAATAAACGGAAACATCGAAGAAAAGCTACCACTCCGCAATGCAAGCGCAAGGCAAGCTCACAGTCCAGACCGAACAGGCAACACTGACACATACTCTCCACGCCAGACCGTTGGAAGCGCCCTCGTGAAAACGTCTATAAGCACCAAACTTTGGCATACAACGTCCCTACAACACTAAACACATATGCAAACACAACCAGTTGGAGTAAAAAACAGTCACGTTCATACTTTTGTTCTATTGTGTGCTAGAAAAGGATTAATTATGGGTAAATGATATCGACTAAACTGTTTCAACTATTTGACTATATTATTCATATTTTCTTTTTGTACATTTGTGTCATGGATAAATATATTGTTACTTGTAAATTTCCATATGAATTTCTTTGTACATTGTAATGTTAGGTGCATTTGTATGATTTATGTATATTTTGTATAATCTGCTTGTTTTCACTTTACCTTTGTCGCGGCGTATCTACCATCCTCAACCTGTGCATGCACTTGTACAGCTGTGGCCATGTAACGGTCACCTGGGCCCTGTGAAGCCGTTTTCACGGCTTTTAGCCCAGCGGACCTTCCAGCTTATTCTCTGGTAAATAAATTTAAATTTGAATTTGTACTGCTATACGTATTTGTAATTATTTGTTATTTCTTGTGACCTTAATGCTAATCTTGCACAACTGAGTAGTCACCAGTCGCAATCACAAGTTTCCACACTCCTTAGGCTTACTTGTATTTGTCATTGTTTCATTGACTCCGCTTCATTGACTGCGAGTTATTTACATTTTGATTTGGATTCTGTGTTCATGTTATCTCATATAACTGTTGCCATTTTTCATCAATACTCATAGGTGTCAATACTCTTTCTGCCTACTCTTCCTATTTCATTTCCCTGTATAGTGACTGCCAGATCATTGATATCAATAGGCACTATGAAACCCACTTTAACTCACAATCTTAGAGGTCCAAAGCAGGCTTATCTTGAGCCTGCTTGACTAGGTAAATCACCGCGCATTTAGAAAAGGGATGACCGCATAAAAAAAGACACGCAGGGCACTGACTTCCAAGCTAATTTATTGGCACAGGAAACACTAATAAGGCTCATGTTGTGCAGAATGAAAAAGTGAAAACAATACATTCTTAACGCTTGAGCAGAAAAAGTTATCCCTTTGTCTAGTAAGGGAATGACAAGGAGTACTAGCATATTGCTCTGCTATAGGTCTATTATATCTGTGAGCAGAAAACAGTTCTAAATGAAAAAGCGAAGAAAAGGACACCGACCATAGTGCTAAGAACCAAGTTTGTTTATTCTTTCAGTCCGCATATATATAGTTTACCGCTATCGCAAAGAACAATAAAAGAACTAAACAAAATAAATTGAGCATGCGCAGGGGGCAATAAATTGTAATCAACGAGAAAGGAAAGCTATCTCCTTGAGAAGGAGCGAAATCGAGGGGAGGTTAACACATGCGTCGCCACTGTTATAGATGTGAAAGGCTCCAGGAATAATACCCCTGTCACACTGGACGATTTAATGTCATTCGAACTGAATGGCATTAGCCTCGAATGACATTATTCAGCTGCTACACAGCGATATTTAATGCCATTCGAATCGAATGACTTCCGCAATCAAATGAGTTCGAGAAACTCATTCGGCTTTGCACTCGAAGCGAATGTGTACTCTCTACCACAGAGACAAGGTAAAATATGACATTGAGCGTTCGTAAATTGAGAAGCATTCATGTAAAAAAGGCAATTATTTTGCGTGCTTTAAGGCATCTGTAATTTAAACGAGAGAAAAGTTGTAGGGCAGGCTATCACAAAATGTTTTTACTCTCCACCTCAGTGACGTCTGGCCGCAGTCGCTTTACGAGTCAGCCATACTGTAAACAAACGGGCGCCTGTGTACACGTACGAAGCAAGGTACATAGCAACTATCCACTTCACCTGCTAAAGCTGAGCGTCGTCGTTCATCACCGCCATGTCAGTCGTATCGTTTGTGTTCAATTTATCGGCTATGGCTACTAAGCTGGCTAAGCCTTGTCTTGGCTTATTGTGGCCAGACATTCTGAAATAGAAGTTGAAATGCGTGTTATTTCAGTGAAGCGACGCCTCATATTTATTTTAAAATACATAGATTGACTTTTCAAACACTCACCAATACCTTGTTGTACTGTTCTTGCCAATTGTATTGGAAATATCGCTATTGATATCATGACCAAATGACATTATTTTTTTCTGTGTAGTACCACCACGGGTCGAATGGCATTTGCTGCACCGAATGTCATTCGAATCTAATGACATTAGAATGCCCAGTGTGACAGGGATATAAGACGTGCGCGTTTATCGTGGTGTTTTGGCAAGAAGGTCAAATCTTTAAAAGACGGCTTGCAGCTGCATTCATTGCAATGCACTGACAATTGGCTATCTCTAGCTTGATTGTTTACCTTTTTCGAGTGCTCGCACGTGCGGTCATTGACGGACCGCCCCATAAAAGGAATCTTTTTTTTTTTTTTTTGCTAACTACACCGTCATAGCAGTCAAGAAACCGCTGCCTGTGCATCTTACAGCATTTTTTATTTTGCTCTCGGTCTCTGCTTGACTTATTTGGCACAGGCTAATTACTTTAGGGCAGTGAAAAAACAACCTGACGCCTGCCCTGCTGACAACTTTTCTGACATTATCTGCGATCTGGTGCACATAATGGATAGCAGCAACCATTTACCACGAGTGATTCCCAGATTGAGCGGCTGCCGAGTGCTTTCTTTTAAGGCCTGCTGTGAGGCTTTTAGTGATGCTAGCCAAAAGCGTTAACGTGAAACCCATGAACTGGTAAGACTGTTGTGACAGAGTTTATAAGATTCCTCTTTCATGCAAGCATTTCTATATCGGTTAAATGGGGCGGTGCGCCAATGACCGCATGCGCGAGCACATGCGAGAAATATTTCCGCACTTCACGTGAATTCGCGTTCACGTTCAGACATACTGTTTTTCTTTCCGAGCTTACTTTTACATTTGACATTATCATGTTGTCTGAAACGTAGTATCAGTAACACAATGAAATGCTGATTATAGACGGCTACACAGATTTTTTTTATTAATCATGCTGGTAAACGTGGGTGTGGTGTGGCATCCGCTTGTTAAGCGCCGCAAACAGTGCGATGTGCTTGAGGAATTCACCTGCATCACGCCACATTACAAAAGTGCTAAGCATTAAGTCTGACAACTTCGAGTTTGTTGTGATGTACCGACTGGTAATGTATCTAATTTCTTAGAATTTATTGAAAAACGTTTATAGCATGCTACTTATCACAATTACAACGTGCTTCTAAGTGGGCACTTGAATATTAACATCCTTGATGAAAGCGCTTCGACTCATGCAATAACTAATGTAATGACTTCTTCAGGTATATGCAGCGTTATTACAGCGTCTACTCGCGTGACACCAACTTGTAAGTCGGCTCTCGGCAATTTACTCAGCGGGTACTATCAGCTATGATATCAGCGATCACGGTTCAGTATTCATAATATGCTGATTTTATGTTCATGAAAGAAGCTTAGCGTGTTACCACGTTCACCTATAGATGTCTGTGGGGCGAAAATATGTAACACTTTCGCGCACTTGTTCTGCGCACAGATTGGTCGTCTCTGTATATTAAAAAAGATACTAAAGTCGGATACAACTTTACAAGGCAGCGGCATTTGCCCCTCAAAGGCGGATGCACACCACCTTCCACCAATAGGCGCGCACTTCAGGTGACGTCATGAGCCGGACGGCCGGTGTCCCCGCCGACGGGGAACATGCCTAACATGGCCGCCCTCGCTTCGAACTGGGCCGAGTCGCGTCAGCTTTGTGCGTCTCCCTTCGTCAGAGTGAATGCGAATGGTTTGTGGTGGTCTGTCATGCTGGAAATATTATTGTGAGCTTACGATGCACAATTTGTGCCGCGTGCGTTTGCTCTGAGCCGTGAGCCGGCGAAGAAAGATTGCAGCGAACATCGGTGACGCTGCGCTGCGCTTCGTGTGGAAACAGGATCCTGCGGCGACATACCGCTGCAAACAAACATCGTGCGTGTTTGTTCCGTGGTGTTTTGTTTTCCTCCTAAGTGAAGTGACGACGAGGAGAGTTCGCCAAAGTCTGGTACCTACTGTGAGCGGCGGGTGTGTTTGTGTACTGTGCCCCTGCGTTTCTCGTCGGACGTGGTGAAGTGATGGAGCAAAACCATTATCAGGATAAATGAGAAAAGCGTGCGCGGATGAAATCAACCTGGGAGTTTCTCAACAGAAAATATTTGTGAAAGCAACCTCCCACGCAAAGATTCGTTGCTGCCAGCTCAGCGTGCAAACGACCGATCATTGGCAGCAGTGTGATAAGATAGCCGAGCGTCTAGCAGCGTCGTTCGAGTGTTGTGTAGCACCGTCGATTGATTGCTTTCCACCAATGCTAACAATCAGAGACTAACACGCGCTGCTTGAGCGAATGTCATTGAATTGTTAGCGGTCAGGCGTTTGGAAGCAGTGTTTGTTTCCTTAACGTCAGCCTCAATGCTAATATAAATTATGACTGATACACTGGTGCCGTTACAAGGGAGCTTGGCATGAATTCGCGTCGCTGTGTGGCTTAGAACTCTTCGCTCACTGCACGCGCCAGCTGTATAAAGCCTGCTGCGACACAATCGCGCATAAGCTGTGCTGGCAGCGCTCGACTTGCTTTCCCACAACACAGCTTTGCGCTTTGTCGTGATATGTCGCTACTAAAAATTCCTATGACAGTGAAGGCAACCGAGCCACATAGTACATTAAAAAAGTACGACAAAGTAGGCACAGCTGCTTGTGAACTGACTCCTAATAGTTCTACTCGCGTCTGCGTTAAATGTGTGTGCGTGTTTTCTTGTGTGTTTGTATATATTTGTTATTTTGCCCTTTTTTGTATTTTAGATCTTCGTTTTCGCGCTCGCATTTGTGTTCATGTGTGTGAATATGGGAGTTCTTCCGTGCGTGTATGTATTTATTCCTATTTCTATCTTTTTATTTTTGCATTTGTTCTTGTAAGCATGCTGCAGCCACGTCTTTCTTTGCAATTCCATTAACTCGTCTTAATTCAAAGCACCAAGTGCTGTGAATACCAGGGCTGGTATCTTCGATGTCATTAAAGCCATTCTCTCTTGTCTACCTTTCCTCCTCAGTCTGTCACCTTGCTTTGTTTTCTGCTACTATTCTGACCTTGCTTCTTGTGCTGTTGCCGCCACGTGATTAACCAACTTGCACTAAAGAAAGTTTTATCAGCTGTGACAACAGAAAGACGGACAGGATACGAAATGTTAAAAGCATCATGTGGCTTGCACAGTTACTTCGTCTCTTACCCCTGTTAATGTGTTTATGCATTAGTGCATACGGTAGCTTGCCAGAAGTGCACATGAAAAGGTGCCATATTGTGAAACGGCACCTTGCAATGTTGTTGCATTCAGTCTTAATAAACAGATGGTTTTGCTGCCCTTCACATGTGGTGGTACACATATATAACATTGTGCAGTGGGGTATCATTTCCTGTCTTGACGCTTTCATCATTACAAATGCAGTTTTCTAGTGAATGGAGTCCAGCAAAGGAGTGCTGTGAGAGCTTTTGCAACTTTCACCATTTATTACTTCACCAATATCACTGTCCGAATATGTCCGTCACTTTGCCTACGGCTTGTAATGAACAAAGTGACTCACTAAAACACGTTCAATTTTGCTGAGCATTTTTCCGGTACGTAAATATGACAAAAAATGCTAGCAAAGTTAATCGCGTTAATAATTGTGCTTGCATTTGCATTACTTGCTCGAGTCAGATTAATAAATTGAAAATTGGCTATGACAACACTTCAATTTCCAGTGCAGACTGCTAACAGAACCATAAAGCGTGCTCTGACTACTGCTATTTCACTATTAGGCACGTCAAACTCGACGGTGGCTGCCTGAACGAGCATTTTGGGCCTCACTAAGCTAACGATGTCCAATATTTGTTCTCTTATTTGCATTACTTGTGTGAGCCATATAACAAAATAAACAATGCAACCACATGAATGTGCTTTGGCATTCAAGCTGTTGAGAGTGGCTGTCAGTTTCGTGTTGTCTGCTGCTATTTCACCACCACTCGCTAAGACATGACTGTGATTTCCAGTGCAGACTGCTAACACAAACATAAACGTGCTCTGACTTCTGCTATTTCACTATGGGGCGCGTCAAACTAGACGGTGGCTGCCTGAATGACCATTTTGGGCCTCACTAAGCTAATGATGTCTTATATTTGTTCTCTTATTCGCATTACTTGTGTGAGCCAGATAACAAAATAAACAATGCAACCACATGAATGTGCTTTGGCATTCAAGCTGTTGAGAGTGGCTGTCAGTTTCGTGTTGTCTGCTGCTATTTCACCACCACTCGCTATGACATGACTGTGATTTCCAGTGCAGACTGCTAACACAACCATAAACGTGCTCTGACTTCTGCTATTTCACTATGGGGCGCGTCAAACTAGACGGTGGCTGCCTGGATGACCATTTTGGGCCTCACTAAGCTAATGATGTCTTATATTTGTTCTCTTATTCGCATTAGTTGTGTGAGCCAGACACCAAAATAAACAATGCAACCACATGAATGTGCTTTGGCATTCAAGCTGCGGACAGTGCCTGTCAGTTTCGTGTTGTCTGCTGCTATTTCACCACCACTCGCTATGACATGACTGTGATTTCCAGTGCAGACTGCTCACAGAACCATAAAGCGTGCTCTGACTACTGCTATTTCACTATGGGTCGCGTAAAACTCAATGGTGGCTGCCCGAATGAGCATTTTGAGCCCGTCAACGATAATTAGGGTTAACAATAGTGTTTCAATTCAGATATGCCAGCATTTAAATGTGTTTCTATGCCACTTCCTAAATCGAGCACAATGTGTGCAGGATGTTGCTTATCAGAATTGAGCTTCTATTATAAGGAATATGCCATAAATTGAACTGCTCATTTATTTGAGAGGTCACATAATGAATGGTTGTCTGTTGCGAACCCACCGGCAAAATTTTAGTAGCCCTAATAAGGGCTGTTCTTTCGTTAATAAGAAGCCTTTATGCTTCGTCGAGTGGCTCAATGCCAGACACCTCGCAGTCGGAGTCGCTTTCTTCAGTCTCATCTTCACCCAGCTGGATGATGATGGGTTGAATGTGCTCACTCCCAGACGTGTCAAGTCTGAACTTCGCCTCCAAGTCCATCACATGTTGAATGCTCTTCCTCCAGTGTTCCGCCGTTACCTGCTGCATTTTCTCTCTCAAGATGACGTCGACCGTGGACAGCTTGAAGTCCCTCTTGTCCGCAGCGATGCCATTTTAGACCTTGGCCCACACAAGCTCAATGGGATTAAATTCGCAGTGATACGGCGGGAGCCTGAGTACAATGCAACCGGCCCTTACAGCTGTGTCGTCTACGATGTAGCCCAGAAAGCGTGACTTTACAGATGCCACCAGCTCAAGCAGCTGCTTCTTTATCATCCTTTCACCTGTAGGTGATGTTATTGCTTGTGAGCCACTCCTGTATCTTTTGCCTTCTTCCAGGCCGTCGTCGGCTATTTCTCTTTTCGCCGGCTATGCTAAGGTGCATTGTCTAAAACAATGACGCTACCAGCTGGCAACTTCTGCAGAACGTCCTTGAACCAGCCCTCAAAGCGATTGCCGTCAATTTCTTCGTGGTAGTCGCCTGTCTCTTGGCCTCGGAATACATCCAAGCAGCCGTCGACGAAACCATCCTCGCTGCCGATGTGCGTCGCGATCAGGCGCTGACCTTTCCCAGAAGGTTGTTTTAGACCCGTCGTCAGGCCATTTGCTCGAGCGAACAGGCGTCCGCGCTTCTGCACCACGGCGTCTGTTCACACGATCGACCGAGTGTGTCCCGCCGTCACCCATGTCTCGTCCAGGTAGAAGATCTTTCGGCCTTCCGCCCAGTAGCGCTCCACGTCATGGAGGGTAGCGATTCCGCCAATCGGTGATGTCATCCCGGTCGATAAGCAGCGAGTTGCGGCTTCTCTTTTCGTGCTTGAAGCCGATCGCGGCAAGCAGGCGACGCACAGTACACCACCTTAGTGATGGAAGTTCCATACGCTCCAAGATCTCGGTAGTTTTCTTCTCGACCACCGGTATCTCGTTGCGGCGAAAGAAATCGTGCACACATGACCTCAGCGCGCACAACGTGAAGCTGTCAAACTTCGAGCTGCGTCTTCTCTTTAGCGCATTGCGTGGGCGCTTTCGCGAGGGCGTCGTCAGTTTGCCACCCGAAAAATCTGAAGCTTTAACTTCCTTCCTCACCCTGAACACAGTCCTTTCGCTGACACCTAAGCATGTCGGTGACAAACTTTCTCGCGTCCTCCACGCTGCGTTCAGGCTGCCTGTAACGCCAAAACGTGTAGCAGTGGAAGATCATGTTGCGTGAATCGCTGTTCAGGATGTGGCCGCTCTTGTTCTTGCCGAGGCTCCTTGGTGGTGTGGTCATCGAGGCGACACAAGGCTCGTTCGGCAACAAAGGATCGCGTTCCGATGTCACCTCGCTGGGCTCCATGCAGAAAACTGGCACGGAATGCCGCACGCGATCATGCGCGAACTCACAAGATCGCAGGTTCGCAACCGCGAAAAAAAGAAAAAATATGAATTAAAAAATAAGCCTAACACATTAAAAATAAGCTTGTGCCAACACACAAAAAGTATATGTGAATCTTATGCTATTAAGCCAGCGACTGCTTTATAATTACACGCCCGCTGCCGTCGATCTTGCTCCTGTAGCAGACGACGCTCAGCGTTGTAGAAGGCACGGAGTTATTTTTCTCTCGCGATCCGGCATGTGCGGTAGCATTTCCATCATGATAGTTTTACTAAACCACTCGTCAAGATACACAAATCTTATTTATACCGACAAATGCGCGTTTTAGAAGCAGTCACGATTTTTTGAGCGGGACTATTTCTTTAATCGCGGAGGAATTGGCTGCTGCGCTTCGGTCAACTGAGCGGGGCCTCTCCTGTCTTCTAAATTTGTGCCCGACTATAGTGAAGCGCACGACGAATTTCTTTTCATATTCAGTCGCCTAAAGGACTTGTCTTTGCCGCTTAAAACACGGAAGGAAAAAAAACGCATAAGAAAGCCTTGGGTGGAGCTTCAGCAAGTTAGATTTAATAACAAAAATAGGCTGTTTAGTAAATTTGTGCGCACGCGAGAGCAAAGCGATCTTGCTGCATTTAGGAAGTTAAGGAATGTACTAAATAAAGAACTGCGAAAGGCTAAAGCACTTTATTACGAGAGCCTTCTTGCAGCTGAGTCCTTACGCGGCAATCAGCAGGCACACGCCTACGCCCGAGCGCATGCACACCGGGAGCCGCGAGATGACCGCGCCGAGCAGTTCCAACCAGAGCCCATACCATTAACCTACACTCACATCCTACAACACTATCGCCTTTCACGAAGAACACTACCCCCACCTCATAATTCTCTGACGCGAGAGGAGGCCGTAATATGGCGAAAACTCCAAACAAAGAGATATCCACATTTGAGTCTTTACCACGCCATACACCCTGCGCTGTATTCCTATAAATGTCCACACTGTGATCAATGTGGAACACTTTACCACATGGTATGGGCTTGCGCAAACACACCACAGCTAACACCCATAACACACCCCACCACACGGCAATGGGAGGCAGCGCTGTCCAGCTCCGACTCGACAGACCAGCTCAACCTGGTCAACCGAGCGAGAAGGGCAGCTAAGGCCGCTGGACTCCTGGACTGAGGGGACCACCCACTGCAGAGCGGGGGAGCTACCTACGCTCGCGTGTTCTTTTTATTAAAGTTTATTCTCTCTCTCTCTCTCCTTTAACGGAATGTTACAATAAACACTTCGTGAACATGGTGGCATCATCAGACAACGCGGTCACGGTCAGTGCTGTTAAGAGATGTGTGCATAGCATATTTCTCAAGCCGACTGACGATGCTGAATTTTGTGGTACATATTTTAGCTTAAAAAACAGCAATGCTGTTGATGCAGACGGTATTCAAATCACACCTATAAAATGTGTAATTGACGTCATCGCAGTCCATCTTGCATTTGTTTTTAACCTTGTTCACGAATCTGGCAACAGCAACAAATAGCAACAGCTATGAAGAAAGCAAGGCTATCAGTTTTTTTCAAAGGTGGTAACCGAAATTAGTTGAGCTATAGGCCTATTTCCCATTTATATGCATTTTATAATTGTTAAGGAAAGGTGATTTCTGCTCGTATTAACAATTTATTTGCAAAGAATAACATTCTTTCTGACTGTCAACACGGATTCCACTTAGCAGGTCAACCGAAACAGCCTTGTTATGTCAAAAGGAGCTAGTAATTAATAGCATTGACGTAGGAAAACTAGCGTTGGATATTTTTATTGGTTATAGCAAGGCATTTGATCGTTTAAATCATCAAATTTACTAAGTAAACTAGAGGAATATGGCATCCGTGGCGTGGCAAATTTCCGTTTTCGATGTCATCTGTGTCGACAGACGCAGTGCATCGCTATCGAAAAATACTGCTCTTCGTACAAGGAAATTAAATCGGGAGTGCCACAGTGTAGCATTCTGGGCCCGGGTTTGTTTAATATCTATGTAAACAATATCACTGGGATTTCAAGCAAATGGAAGTATTTTTTTTCCAGCAGTTGAGTTAAGTAATATATGTTTAGAGTATTTGGTGACAAAACAGCACAGAAGAGATTGATAGGGCTGGAACCGTTAAAGGCATTGCTACAAGATATCTATAGACGTCTTAAGGAAGAGAGAGAGAGCTTTGAGGAGATGTATGCAAGAGGCGAGAGCAATACGTATGTAGACGTACCTGATTAACTCAAGCAGGCTAGGTTAATTTCATAGGTGGTGGCAATTAATCATCATTATCATCGGCAGCGACGCCTAGCCGAGCTAGTCTAGTCTTGACGAGCACCATGTAGCAATAAAGGATAAGAGAGAAATAGGTTAATAGGCTCGAGTCATGAATGTGACGCAGTTCCTCAGTTACGGTGTGAGTGAACGCCGGAAAGGAATGTCACTTAGCAAAGCTCGTCGAGGCAAAGGGGGACAGTGCCCACGTTGGCAGTGAATCTCGCCTCCTACCAGCATGGTCACGTGACACTTCAATTTCTATTATGCCCTTTAATATTGAACAAAATGGAAAAAGTCTTACGGTGAGACGATCGCCTAGACCACACCCAACAATTTGCGGTGTATAAACGCAATTTGCTTTGGAGTCTGGTTTTGACGTTTTACATGTATGCACGAACGCGTAGTTATGGTAAAAATGCCCTTGGAGCACTAAACTCGTGCTCACGCTGTTTTACTTGCGAAATACGTGCCGACATTAAATGCACTGTGTTGGAGGTGTAAACGCGCTGAGTGAGGATCAATGCTACATTCTAAATAAGCCAAGGGATACAATGTTTGCGTAGAGTTTGCCCTATATTCTTTTCATGACAATTTGAAGAAAATTCAGATTACTTCGAGAAAGTTGGCATCCATGTTTCTTGCTTCAATAAATCCAGTACTCCAATGTCACAAAAGAAGAGGTTCTTCGTTTGATCGTGTCAAACGACTCATTTAAAGCGTCGTGCCAACCGCATATTTTGAACACATGTTCTTTAATTGCGTTTGAGATCTCTCAAGTACACGTTTTTTTTTTCATTCTCCACCTGGATGTTTACGTGGCACATTGTCATCGACATGGCATTTCGCGTTCTCTTCCGTGATGTGTCCTTCACTAGAAGAAGAAGATGCTGCTGACTGGCGCTCCAGTAACACATGAAAGTACCTTACGAGTTATCGGTAAGTTTATTCTTTCTACGCTCTTGAAACGATGATACACATTGCTAGGATAGCCAGGTCCCTAAAGGCAGCAGATGTGTTTGAGGAAGAAACAACTTCGCACGCAAATAGAAATGTTTCCTATACAAGCCACAAAAAACTCGGATTTGGGCCTTCACGCCCATACCGTTTTCTGTAGAGACCCTTGTTTGTTCCTGTGGCCGTGTGGGTTGTTTATTGGCCATTTCCAACAAGGCCTGCAACCACCGCCTTTTTATACCCATATGGTAACAATCAATTGCATAGCAGAGCCTATAAAGGGGTCTTCGAGCACTTCATGGTGTCAAAAAAAGAACGAGCTCAAAAAAGGCCCTTACAGCAAACTTGATACGAGGTCTGTTTCTCGTGGATCAGCATTCACTTTTTCCCACGATTTAAATAGCAACAGCACGCGAAAAGTAAATTCGGACCCTCGGCAGCAGCAAGACTAATAGTAGAAGAGACAAATGAACCGTGAAAAGTTATTATTGTTAATCTAAAAGTGTGGTAAGGCAAGTTACTTCAGCTGGAAACGGTAGCATATCTTGAATGCTCTACACTTTTAAAACTGCCTATAGCACTGACAACCTAATACTTCGCGCTCTTTGCGCCATATACATCTCGAATGGTCTACTCGATGGTATTTTGTATGATTGTAAATGATGGTCTTCAAAGACTGCCTTTGGGAGGTATATAACTAATACAGATACCACATCGTCTTCCTGACATTGCAGATATTCAGAAAAATGCGTAAGTATCTCGCATTGTAAAGCATAGCAAGGTATTACCGCAGAACAGCGGTAGAGGTACATGTATGAACTACGGTGATGTAATTTACGTGAGTAAACGAAAATTGTGTAGTTGTTTTGCTAATACCGCGGTTAGCAGATGACATGGTGAAAAAAGAAAATCAGAATACATGCCCTGCGCCTGTCATTCCGTTGTTCGTTGACACCACCCGGCCGGTAGAAGCACTTACTCATAATGTTCGAAATTGCTAGACTTATATAAAGGGTGCTCCTGTAGGTGTTTCGTATGACGACCGAACACCATAGTTCTTAAAAGCGTGTCTTGCACAGTTTTGTTTCATCTTTTTTTTTCTTTTGAACAGTTTGGATGAAATTAGCGGGGGCACCGCTAATATGCAGATAATTGGGCGAGTTGGGGGAGCGTATACTGGCATTGGCCACTACCTCCCTCATGACTCCGACAAACTGATCAACAAGAACAAAGTAAGGGATATTCGAAATGATAACGTGGGGAATATTAAGGAAGCCGTAAAATATGGACGCAGCATTAAATAAGTAGGAAGAAAGCTTGGCATAGGACAAGGCAAGATGTATGCACTGAAAGATAAGCATGGTAATATCATCAGCAATTTCGATGACATAGTAAAAGCAGCGGAAGAATTCTATACTGACCTGTACAGTGCCCAAAACAGCCAAGTTACTTTCATTCGAAATAGTGATGAACGGGATACAGAGGCTCCTTCTATAACTAGCGATGAAGTTAGTAGGGCCTTGAAAGACATGACCAGGGGAAAAGCTGATGGAGAAGATAGAATGACAGTAGATTTAATCAAAGATGGAGGAAATATTATGCTTGAAAAGTTTGCGGCCCTTTTACTTTATGCCTGACAACTTGAAGTGTACCAGAATGCTGGAAGAACGCCTACATTATACTAATCCATAAGAAGGGAGACGTTAAAGAATTTAAGAATTATAGACCCATTAGCTTGCTTTCAGTACTGCATAAAATATTCACCAAGATAATTTCGAATAGAATCAGAGCAACACTTGACTTCAGCCAACCAAGAGAACAGGCTGGCTTCAGGAAGGGATATTCTACGATGGATCATATCCATGTCATCAATCAGGTAATCGAGAAATCTGCGCAGTACAATCAACCTCTCTATATGGCTTTCATAGAATATGAAAAAGCATTTGATTCAGTAGAGATACCAGCAGTCATAGAGGCATTGCGTACTCAAGGAGTACAAGAGGAATACCTGAATATCTTAGCAAACATCTACAAGGATTCGACAGCTACCTTGGTTCTCCACAAGAAAAGTAGAAAGTTGCCTATCAAGAAAGTGGTCAGGCAAGGAGACACAATCTCTCCAATGCTATTCAGTGCATGCCTAGAAGTTCAAGCCTTTAGACTGGGAAAGCTTAGGAGTGAGGATCAACGGCGAATATCTCAGCAACCTCCGATTTGCAGATGACAATGCAGCACTGATGGCAATGATGGCAGATGAGAAGCAACAATGGAGACGAATTACAGCAAATGATTGAGGACCTTAACCGAGAAAGTGTAAGAGTGGGGTGGAATATTATTATGCAGAGGACAAAGATAATGTTCAATAGCCTGGCAAGGAAACAAGAATTCAGGATCGCCAGTCAGCCTCTAGAGTCTGTAAAGGAGTACGTTTACCTAGGTCAATTACTCACAGGGGACCCTGATCACGAGAAAGAAATTTACAGAAGAATAAAATTGGGTTGGAGTGCATACGGCAGGCATTGCCAAATCCTGACTGGGAGCTTACCAGTGTCGTTGAAAAGAAAAGTGTACAATCATTGCATTCTGCCGGTGCTAACAGATGGAGCAGAAACTTGGAGGTTAACAAAGAAGCTCGAGAACGAGTTAATTAAGGACCGCAGAAAGAGCGATGGAACGAAAAATCTTAGGACTAACGTTAAGAGACAGGAAGAGAGCGGTGTGGATCAGAGAACAAACGGGGATAGACGATATTCTAGTTGACATTAAGCGGAAGAAATGGAGCTTAAAGGACATGTAATGCGTAGGATGGGTAACCGGTGGACCATTAGGGTTACAGAATGGATACCAAGAGAAGGGAAGCGCAGTCGAGGTCGGCAGAAAACCAGTTGGGATGATGAAGTTAGGAAATTTGCAGGCGCAAGTTGGAATACGCTGGCGCAAGACAGGGGTAATTGGAGATCGCAGGGAGAGACCTTCGTCCTGCAGTGGACATAAAATAGGCTGTTGATGATGATGATGACATTGGCACGAATGATGCGTTTCAAAAACGGAACACTAAAATAGAACGATTGGGCACGCACAGCAGCTATATGTATCTTGGCGCGAGATATGAAAAGTCAAATGAGACTTAGTTTATTCTAGCAGATTTTCGGTAGTTGCATCTGCCAGCACACCGTGATTTGAGGCCCCTTTGTCGCACCCGTCTTTCACAGCGATGTGGCGGGCTCATCGTGGGCCTGGGCAGTACCTCCTGTCCTGGTTGTGCTGCTGTTCGGCCTTCTGCTTGCCTTCATCCTCATCCCAGCGCGACACTCAGGTACCGGCGCTGTTGGGGCTTCACAACGCGATACAGTATCACCTGATACCGTTTATACACCACTACCTCGTCTGAAGCACGGGGCTATTGGTAAATTTGACATAGCTGCATAGCTCCAGCACGTGTAAGAACGACTATGAAGAGAACAACGTTCCTTCGATCCTGTACGCTTCCTACTCGTGCTTAAAAATCATGAAAATGATATTTTTCCGGAGCAGTGGCGCATGGTGTGTCTTTAAATTAAGACGATTTTGGCAAGAAGATTGTGCGGCTGGTTCGGACAGCCATATTGTGTACGCAGTGTCGCTGCAACTTGTATATATTTATAGATACACCTACGGTTCGCTAATTCTGCCTCGTGGCATTTTGGTGGTCGTGCTGGGTAGCCCAACGAGACCACGGAGCTTCTTAGCCGTCGTCGCCTCGGTATTAACATCATGACGGAGGAGGCGGGGGCCTGTTCCAGCGGCGATAACCATTGTCCTGGCGTATTGCAAAGATCCGGGAACATTCTGTGGTACCGATAACGTCAACGTGGAAGAATGGATAGCCATGTATGAGCGTGTGAGTACCCAAAGCAGATGGGATGCAACCTTAATGTTGGCCAACCTGAACTACTTGCAAGGAACGGCGAGGGTGAGGTTTGACAAACACTAAGACGAGCTTACGCACTGGGAAACGTGTAAACAGAAGCTGAAGGTCTTGTTAGGCCATCCATTCGGGCGAAAGAACCCAGCTAAGAATGACCTAGCGACTCGTGTGCAAACGTCGCTCACATCCAAAACGTGCTTGCTCTGTGGCGCAAGGCTGACAGTGACGTGTGCGAGTCGGACAAGGTCGGGCATGTTCTGAAAGAGATCGCTGACGATGCTTTCAATTTACTAATGTGTAAGAATTGTGCGACAGTCTGCGATATTATCAAGGAGTGCCAACGCTTTGAGCAGGCATGAGCCGCCGCACTGGAACTTCGTTTGCCTGCTTTCCGAACACAGCTGCGACTTCTTCATCCGAGGACAGCAGAATGCAGGGACCATCAACTTCGGAAGATGTGACTCGAATTGCTCGGTGCGAAATTGAAGCCACGTCTCTTGTCACCCTTTTCCCACGCGTCAGTGATCCCAAAAGCTTGTCCGTGGTAGCAGTTGTCCAAGCAATAGTTCCCGAACTTCAAAATGTCCGAGTTCGTTCTGTCTGTTGTATTGTAACCTCACGTCTCTCTCATAGACCTTATCCTTCGCCTAGCCTGCGGTACTTTCCAGTCTATAGTAAGCCGGCCATGTGGCGAACTGCAGATGATAGACCTCTCTGCTTTGCCTGCTATCGAATTGGTCACGTTGCCCGCCATTGCCGCAACCAGTGTCGGTTCCTCGCTTCCTCGACCAATCATTTGTTATTACCGTTCCGGACGGAGCCCACGCCATTTCCAGCCTCTATTTGATCAGCCACCGCCTAACACCGACGCTACGTCTACATGGAACAGTTCCTCACCGTTATTCCGCCGTCACCAGTCCCGTTCGCCACCAGCTCGTCGGCCGTCGTCCCTATCGCCTCAGGCTCGTCGCCCGCAGTCCCCAATGAATATCTGATACTGTACCCCTAAAAACTAAATGCTGCAGCTCCCGGACGTGATGCTGCACTGCCGACTCGACCTAAAAATACTATGCTCAGTTTACCGACCTGAAAAAACCTGATTGATGGTATAGTCGACGGCGTACAAATTCCACCGTTGATCTACACTGGTGCGCAACTTTTAGTTATGAGTGCCCAACTGTGACGCCGCCTGAACAAAGTCCTCACACCTGCCGCACCTCGAAACCACCACGTCACCGATGGAGGAACGTCAACCGTTCTCGGAATGTGCAGTGATCGCGTCAGCATCACAGGTCATCTTATCACTGTTTTGTTTGCAGTTTTGGAACAGTTCCCTCACGACATTATACTAGGATTAGACTCAGTTACTGTGAACTCATTTCCACCTGTTCCTGACGGCGTCTATGTAGTGCGTCCACGTGCTCACGTAATGCTTGAAAGGAACGTCGCCCTTCCGCATACCCTACTCCCTGGTGCAGACAACCGGACGACACTTCCTCTGCAAAACTTTCACTACTTCACACAGGTTATCCCGAGAGGCATGTCGCTAGGTGATATCTTGCCTATCGATGATTGTGAGATCTCCGTATTAGACGCAGAAAGTCCACCATCGTCGGCAGGCAAGTTCAATCAGTAAAGCCCTGCACCAGATGAACTAAGCAAGATGATCGGAACTGACCTTCTACCTAAGCAGGCTGCTGACATAAGCCGCGTCTTGGAGGCTTATCGCGACATGTTTATTTCGATGGTCGTGCCTTAGGCCAGACGTCCGTAGTCACTCACCGGATACATACCGGAGACGCCAATTCCATCAGCCGACGTCCGTACCGCGTTTCACATGCCGAACGTCAAGTTATACAAAACAAGGTGTACAAAATGCTGACTAAAGGCGTCATCGAACATTCTTCTAGTCCGTGGGCTTCTCCAGTTGTCCTTGTTAAGAAGAAGGACGGCAGCTGGCGCTTTTGTGTCGATTACCGACATTTGCTTAAGGTCACGCGCAAGGACGTCTACCCGCTGCCAAGTATTGATAACGCCTTCGACTGCCTGCGTGGAGCTAAGTACTTCTCGTCCATAGAGCTTCGCTCTGGGTATTGGCAGATCTTTGTAGATGAGATGGACCGCGAAAAGACCGCTTTCGTAACACCAGACCGGCTTTATCAATTCAAGGTTATGCTGTTCGGTCTTTGTAATGCCCCGTCAACCTTCGTGCGAATAATGGACTCTCTACTTGGCGGCTATAAATGGTCCACTTGTCTTTGTTATTTAGACGATGTGATCGTTTTTTCGCCCACATTTTGAGTCATCATACGCGTGTGTCGGTCATTCCTGCTGTTTTACGACGTGCCGGCCGGCAACTCAACTCATCCAAATGCTACTTTGGCCTTCGGCAAAAATTACTGCTCTCGGCCACCTTGTCAGTGCTGCAGGAATTCAACCCGACCCTGACAAGATTCGCAGTGTCGAAAGCATTCCCGTACCTTCATCCGCAGCACATGTCGGAAGCTTTGTTGGACTATGCTCCTCTTTCCGTCGCTTCATCAAGAGCTTTGCCGACACCGCCCGTCCGCTAACTGACCTACTCAAAAAAGATGTGTGCTTCTCATGGGGCCCTGCGCAAGCTGAAGCCTTCGCCACATTCGTCCGCTTGCTAACGGCTCCACCTTTGCTGGCTCACTACGACCCATCTGCTGCTACTGAAATTCACACAGTCGCCTGCTGCCATCGAATAGGAGTTGTTCTTTGTTCAAAGGCAGAACAACGCACAGCGAGTAATTGCATACCCTAGCCGCCTTCTCTCGACCACAGAGCGGGAGTTTTCTATCACGGAACGCAAGTGCCTAGCGCTGGTTTGGGCAGTGGTAAAGTTTCATCCTTGCTTATTTGGTCGCCGACTCTTCGTTATCATTGATCACCATGCCCTGTGCTGGCTCTCATCGCTGAATGACCCAACTGGACGACTGGGTGGGTATGAACTGCGGCTACAAGAACACACTTTCACTGTTCTGTACAAATCCTGCCGTTTACACAAGGACGCTGACTGTCTCACCCGTCACCCGGTCGACAGTCCAGCTAATGATGCCCACGGCCATTTCAGACTTGCGTGACAATGCCGTGATGACTCTTTACTTCTCCTCAGCAATCGCGTAGCTTCTGTACATCCCGAACCCACTACCACCGCATTCGTACACGGCGACGGCGTTCGGTACCGACGCAATTGTCCGCCTGAAGGCCCTGAACTTTTGCTCGTTCTACCTCGACATCTTCGGCAGCTCTTGACGAGCTACATGACGCGCCCACCGCCGGCATCCTCGGTGTCGTCCTTACCTACGACCGTGTACGATGCCTCTTTTACTGGCCCGGCCTGTATCGCTCCGTACGCCTCTACGCTGCTGCCTGTACAGTCTGTTAGCACCGCAAACCTGCTGTATTACCCGCTGGACGCCTATACCCCATCGATGTCCCTTCCGAACCATTCCTTCGCGTCGGCATTGATCTCCTAGGCCCTTTCCTACGTCTAAAACCGGCAACAAGTGGGTCGCTGTCGAAACTGACTAACAATGCGTCACGCCATGATGCCAGAATTGCCGACGAGCTGCGCTACAGACGTTGCGGATTTCCTTCTGTATGACGTCCTACTACATCATGGCGCACCGAGGCAGCTGCTCACTGATTGCGGCCGCACCATCTTGTCCCGCGTTGTCGAAGGTCTTCATCGTTCCTGTTCTGCCGTGCAAAGACTAAGCACCACGTATCACCCGCAGACCATTGGACTAACTGCGCGGCTCAGCTCAGTTAGTCCGAGTTCAGTTGGAGGCCAGCGTTTGCTAAGCACGTAAAAACACACCGTAGGCGTTGAAGGTGTGTGGTGAAGTCAGAGGCAAATCAACAACGTCGTCGAGATAACATAAGCATGTGTACCACTTCAAACCGCGAAGAAGTGTGTCCATCATGCGTTCAAAGGTTGCTGGCGCTTACAAAGTCCAAACGGCATGACGTTAAATTCGTATAAGCCGTCGGGTGTGACAAAGGCTGTCTTCGGAGTATCGATGTCAGCTATGGGTACTTGCCAATATCCGGAGCGTAAATCTAGAAATGAAAATTTGCTCAACAGCGCAAACAGACGACCACAAGAAGGGAGACACGTACACACAAGCGCTGTGGGTACGTGTACGTGTGTGTACGCAGCGCTTGTGTGTACGTGTCTCCCTTCTTGTGGTCGTCTGTTTGCGCTGTTGCCCAAAGTTTCAAGATGTACCAACTCGCCCAAAAAGAAGTATTGATGTAGAAATGAAAAGAATTCTGCTCCTTGTAGACTATCGATAGCATCATCGATTCGAGGCAGCAGGTATATATCTTTGCGAGTGATCTTGTTCAGGCGGCGATAGTCTACACAGAACTGTACCGAGCCGTCTTGTTTCGTAATTCCTGTGGAGGGTCGGATCACTTCGCGGCGAAGCATATTGTCCACTTGCTCATTAATCACACGGCGTTCTGTGGCAGAGCCGCGATATGGGCGTTGCCGCAATGGCGGTTGGGAGCCAGTGTCAATATGGTGCGTGACAGCAGACGTCCGGCCCAGGGAAGGCTGCTCGACATCAAAAGAAGAACGAAATTCTTCTAAGAGGCGCAGAAGCTGAGAACGCTGAGCTGGGGTGAGGCCATCGGCAATAGATGAATCGAACATACCTGTGGGCAAAGGGTTGGACGTGGAGAGTGAACCGAGCGTGTTGTAACTGGCGCAGGACGTGGCTTCGGGAACATCCGTAATTTGTACGTCGTCGATCACCTCCACATGGCCAAGACATTCGCCTTGAAGCAGCATCACGGGGTATGAGAAGGGATTACAGACGAAAATAGCTGTGGAGCCCTGTTTGACGTTCACAGTCGCAAAAGGTAGCAGCATACCTTTTCGAGTATAAAAGCGGCCAGACAGAGAAAGTTGGGCGACGGCGTCATAGAGGCTGCTGCAATGCATTGAGACAATCACTGACGAGTTGGGAGGAACGCTGGTGTCGTGCCTGACGAGCATTTTGTTCACAAAAGAAGCATTATCGGCAGGCGTCATATCTGAGATCGGCGACAGTTCTAGTACGGCCCATGCGCAATGAATAACAGCATTGTGGCGGGCGAGAAAGTCCCACCCCAGGATAACTTCCTGGGAGCACGAAGAAATCACAATAAATTCGATGGCGTATACAACGTTCTCGATGAGAACACGAGCGGCGCACGGCCCTAGCGGATGAATACGCTGTGCGCCTGCTGTGCGGAGGGAGAATCCGGCAAGGGGCGTCGTGACCTTTCGAAGGAAGCGACAAAACTTTGCGTCTATAACTGATACAGCGGCTCCGGTATCCTGGAACCGGTATCCTGGACTTTCGCGTTTCGACGGCGTCGCAGCCCTTGCCTCATGGACTGCAAAGATTAGTTTTCCTCATCCCCAGCTCCGGGACGAGGCCGCATCGGTGATGGGGAGCGTCCGCGTGGAGAAGGTGAGCGACGGATGCTGGCAGACCGGCGGAATGGTGGTGACGTAGCCCAAGGTTCGTCGTCGTAATATGGGCGCTGAGGACCCACCATAAGACTTGGCGCATATGGTGTAGCGCTAGGCGACTGCACGCGACTACAGTGGCGTGCGACGTGGCCTGCGTAGCCACACGCACAGGGGCAGATCCAGGTTTTTTCTGAGGGGGGGTCAGCTTCTTTCAATGGTGATGATGATGATAGTAGCCTTTCTTATTTACCGAAATTCACCGTTGCTGCTCACGATAAACCCGCGCTTTATACGTCTAGAGCAACACCTGTAGCCCACCGTGGTGGCTGAGTCAGCTGGGGCGTTGCGCTGCTGAGCACGAGATCGCGGGATCGAATCCCAGCCGCGGCGGCCGCATTTCGATGGAGGTTGAACTGCAAAAACGCCCGTGTGCTTGCGTTTTAGTGCGCGTTACAGAACCCCAGGTGGCCAAAATTATTCCGGAGCCTTACACTACGGCGTGCCTCATAATCAGAACTAGTTTTGGCGCGTAAAACCCCAGAAAGAGGAAGAAGACCTGTAGCGAAGCCAGATATCGGTTTCTCCGAGCTTATAGGAAAAGGACGTTACCCATTACAGCCATGCACTTGGCGACTGTGCATGACAATACAGGGTGTTCAAAACTAAGCTTTATGCTTTTCTTAAAATTAGGCACTGGGAGACACGCGAAGACCACCTGTGCAGATAAGCTATGTAGCCAGGGGGGCACAAAGTGAGATGATAATAGTCGCTGCGAGCAGCCCAAATAACTAAAATTTAACAATTATTTTCAGTCGACTGCAGTAAGTGGGTATGTTTGTATTGAAAACTTAGAGCCAGTCGTGTTTCTTACTGCAGTCAATAAAAAGTTAATTATTCAGTTTTAGTCAATTCAGCTGCTGACAGCGATAATTATCACCTAACTTTGTGTCCCCCTGGCCACATAGCTTATTTGCGCAGGTGCTCTTCACGTGCCTCCCAGTGCCTAATTTCAAGAAAACTATAATGCTTAATTTTGAACTCCCGGTATATCTAGCCTGTATTGTTTATTAAAATAAAATTTGGGATTTGTGGCAGGTTCGCTATAAATGCGTAAGCATGGGTCCGTCTTTGGAGTTCTGTTGGGACACCTTGTTTTCCTTAAGGAGATTCTTTGTGTTCGGCTGAGACACCTTCGTTTGCTTTGGAGCCCCAACGCGGCAACTACTACGCTGGTTGTTTACGATATGCGAATCACCGCGTACGAAGACTCACGATGCCACCTACAAGAAGAACGATGCGGTGTAGTAGCCGAGAGCGCGAGCCAGCGTCTTCATGGTTTGTTTCCCACGCGACGCCATCCTTTTACACAAGGCGCGCATCTGCTCCCGTTTCTCGAACCACGCGACGCAATCCTTGGCCCGCGCGCTGGCGTTGGCCGCTGACGTCACGCTCCCCCACTTCGCAGCCGCTGCTCGTGACTTCGCCCCGCTCCGCGAGAACGCCCACTCAGATAAACGGATCCAGCGGCTTTGACCCTACTATGATTGATGTACGGCAATAAAACTGCGAAGTTACAATGAAAAACTTGTAGCGTACGAACGGTACTGTGCTCGTACTGCATATTGTGAACGTATAACTGTGATCACAATGAGTGCTAGTTAAAAAAAGTTGACCATGCGTAGTTCTTAGTTTAGCTGTTAGTTGTTATTATTTATACAGGGTTTGTCCAAAAAATAATGTCAGTGAGTCGATTAAAAACAAATTATTGATCAGGCCAGTACAACACAATAAAATGTTTCAAAATGGGCTCCTCCTGCGTCGTTACATTACTTCTAGCGAGATTTCCGACCATCGAAGGCGTCACGGTAGGCCTCCTTAGGAATGTCCTTTAGTGCCTTGGTGCAAGCCTCTTCGACTTTGCCAACTGTGGCGAAATGATGTCCTTTCATGGGAATTTTCAAGCGCAGAAGGAAGAAGCCTGGAAGAGCCACGTCAGGACTGTAGGGTGGCTCGGGAACCGTTGGCATCTTTCAATCGGCCAGGAAGTGGGTCACCAGGTAGGTGGTGCCGGCTGCATGGTGCGTTGTCATGGTGAAGTTTCCAATCGCCCCCGATATCAGGACGGCTGCGATGAATCCTTCGTTTGAGTCGCTTGAGCACTTTCACGTAGAATTTGGTGTTCACGGTTGTGCCATGGGGTACAAAGTCAAGGTGGACAAGGCCACTGATGTCAGAGAACACAATCAGCATGGTCTTGACTTTTCACTTGCTAATTCTGGCCTTCTTGGGGCGAGGCGTTGCCGCGCTGTGCCACTTGGCACTTTGCCTTTTGTCACTGTGATGAGCAGGTTCTTTTGTCTAATATTTGACGGTTCTATGAGGCGAAGCCTCCCAGAACCCAATCGAGGACAAAGCCGTTTGTGGAACGCACACACAAAGCGTTTAATGTAACTAGAACGAGAAAAAACCATAAAATAAACACTCAAAAAGAACTCATAATAGAACACAGATGTGGCTAGAACGCTTAATGATATCGGGCAAGTTCGGGCAGGAAGCGGGCGTGTGCGCGTATTATAGTCTCGATGCGGCGAAGCGGAGACGAGACGACGAGACAAGCGTTGTTGGTCTCACCAAACGTCGTTGTGTCGGACCGTAGTACAGGCTGCCAGAGCGTGGCCGCTCTGGCTCGGAGGGAGAAGACAGGCGGCTCGGCAGCACGGGAAGACGGCGGTGGCGTTCTGGCTGGGCAGCTGGTCGTGGCACTCGGGCTCCTAGCCCGACAGCTCCCGTTCTGCCCACGGGCGCAGACGCTCACCGGCCTCGGGCAGCAGCAGTTGACAATCGGGCAGGGTGGCGATGCCCGGGGAAGGCAGGCGGCTTGGCAGCAGGGGTTGACGGCGGCGGCGTCCTGGCCGGGCAGCTGGTCGTGGAGCTCGGGCCCGTAGCCCGACAGCTCTCGTCCTGCCCACGGGCACAGTCGCTTGCCGGCCTCGGGCAGCTGTTTACGATCAGGAAGAGTGGCGACTCCCAGGAACGGGTTGGCAGGAGGCCCCGGCCGGGTGAAGTCCTGGTGGCTCGGGTCCGGAACCCGACGGCCGTCTTCAGCTCCCGATCCGGTGGCCGACCTTGTCCTGGTGTTGCTTCTGGAACTCCTCCCCCTACTGCCAGCGCGGCTCCTTTTTCTGCTGCTCTGGTCGATTCGTCGATTTCTGATTGGCTGCTCGAGGCTCCGTGTTCTTTTGTGATTGGATTGGCTTTTTTCTTTTGATTTCTTTTCTTGTGCCCCTGTGATGACGTTGTCCAAAACGTGGGGGTCACTTTCGCATAAGTCCCAAACCTCCTGGAACGTTTCAACTCGGCTCGATTGTTGGTCGTCCATTAACATTTTGCGCAAGATCGTCGCGCACACTTTTCGCATCTAAACATTATTCGTCAGAATCTCGTGAACGGTACTTTTTGGAATGTTTACTGTCTGTGCCACTAAACGGACACTCAAACGAGGGTCTGAGTACAAAAGATCTCTCGCGCGCGTCACATTTTCTTCGGTGATGGTCGTTGAAGGCGGTACAGCGCGGGCTTCATCGCTGACCTCTTCACAACCTTCTAAAAAGACCTTGTGCCCCCGGCAAACTCGACGTTCTGACAAACAATTATCACCAAAAGCTGTCTTTATCATAGGAAAAGTTTCCACTGCAGACTTGCCGAGTTTCACACAAAACTTGATGGCAATCATTTGTTCCAACGAGCGCTGCATTACGGCTTGCACGGTAAATGAAAATGAGTTGACGAAAAACCTTGTCCTTACTCTCCAGATGATCGCAGACGACTGAGCGACCGCGCCTGCGTAAGATAACTTCCCCCTCCACCAATCCCAACTGGTCTTAGCGCGCTGCGACGTATAGTCGCTTCACAATATAATCACTGACATTACTTTTCGGACAAGTCCTGTATATGAACACTTCAGCAAGTGATCTCTTTGATTAAGCAGGTTGGTCGTGGAACCGATGACAGCCAATGAGGCAACCGATGACACCCCAAGGGGCAACTAAGTTGATCAGGTGCGAAGGCGCTCCCGCGGACATCGGCGTGTTTGGCAAAAGGGACGTCCCTTCGTTCATTCGACGCCACCGACGGGACGAGTAAGGCACCGCCGGCGCCAGGAGGTGTTTCAAGAACACCTTATTCATGAGAAAAAATAACTACGGCAACTTCGCGACACCACACCCCGACGGAATACAACTAAGCTTGTGAGCGAGCTAGCTTTACTTCTACATGGCTGATTCACTGGTACTCGCGAAATATACTTTTGAAGAATGCTGGTGGCCATATTTTCTTGCGACAGGCCCAAACCCCTGTCAGCGAGGGGAGATGCAGAACTCCGGGGGGGGGGGGGGGTCAGGACATCCGGACATCCCCCCTGGATCCGCGCCTCCGCACGCAAAACATGTCGGCCGATTGTACGCCACCGAGTCGCTGCGGCAGGGCCCATCCATGTGGGAGGACGCGTTGGACGTGGCGGATGATGAAGTGATTGCACGGCAGGCTGTTGTCGGGCCATAGCAAGGACTTCGGCGTACGTGAGAGGTCCCCGTTGAGGGAGTTGTTGAGGCTGGGTGACGACTTCCGCGTAGCTGAGTGGCACAGTCGTTGGTATCTGTTGGGGCCTGGCCATGACTTCGGCTTAGCTGTGAGGCGGAGCCACAGGAACGCGCTGGTGGTGCTCAGGCAAAACCTCGTGCAGTTCTTGCACTATGACGCGGAGAAGCGGAGGCGCAAATCTCGGCATTGGCGCGTGTACCGGCTGCGGCTGGGCAAAATCCATTAATGAGAGTTGGCGGGCAGCTTCCTCGCGGACGAACGCCTTCATTTCTGCGAGCAAAGCTGTCTCGTAGGACATGGCAGCCAAACCAGCGAGGTGTTCGTCACGCGGTAGAGATCGACGGGTCAGTGATCGCTGCCTGCGGAGTTCTTCATAGCTCTGGCACAGTGTGATAATTTCGGCCACAGAGCGAAGAGTTTTGGCCAGCAACATGTTAAAGGCGTCGTATTCTATGGCCTTCAGGATGTTGCGAATTCAATCAGACACCGCCATGGTCGAATAACTTTCCTGCATAGGTCCAGGACTTCTTCAATATAGCTGGTGAATGTTTCTCCTGGCTGTTGAGCTCGTTCATGCAAAGGCTTCTCGGCCCGCAGCTTGCTAACAGCAGGGCGACCAAATATATCGGCGAGGGAAGTCTTAAATTCGGACCATGTCGTGTACTCTCCTTCATGGTTGTTATACCACGAGCTAACATCCGAGTTGTTTCTCTGCTCCTGATAAACTGGATAGGCTTTGCAGACTTACTAACCCTAAGAAAGACGCGCTACCAGTATGTGGAAAAAGACATGTTAACAAGTATGTTGATTGCACTCGCGCAGTAGTGTATAAGTTTCCCTTGTCGTGTAACAGTGTCTACATTGGGCAGACCGGTAGGTGTATTAACGATCGCTTGCGCGAGCATAATTACAATGCTAACAACAAAATTTCATCAAGCGGTTTCCTTGCCATACATTGCAAATCTTGCGGCTGCAAACCACTACTTGATAGATGCATCATTTTAGGACGTAGCCACAATCAAGTGACGCGTGAGATTATTGAGGCTGATGCCATTTTGAAATGTGAAAAGCTGTGCGTAAGCACACCCTCTTTAGCTTTATCAAGCAAGGAACGTGAATTTCTAAGTTTATCAACACTGGTTCAATGAACTGCAATCGCATGCTTATATTTAATTTTTTTGTGTGTGTACTCCACAGGCTGGCACTCCAGCGCGGTAGAACAGAACGTGGCTGAGTTTACCGCTTCGTCCCACTTGTTATGGGCGATTACCCTGTCGTACGCCGTGAGCCATTTGTCCACGTCAGTGTCGTCCGCTCCAGTGTAGATAGGAGGGTCGCGATGACCAGGTACCCCTGGACACGCAGTGGGTGCGGGAGGAGGCATTTGCTGGGAGGCGTCTTGGGGCATGGTAGCTGGTAGGGTGCGGGACCGGAGTTCTAGGATGATTGTCTGAGGGTACCAGAGCACACTCCACCAATTCTAAAGGTGTTTATTTGGAAGGGCTCAGAGCAGCGCAGCATCGACGGGGAGAGCAGTCACAGCTTCCCAAACCCAGATCCGTTGCTGAGCGAGAGCGCTCGACCCACTAGCGTTTAGAGCCAGTAGCGCCGAATCCACTAGCGTGTCTCTCTTCTTCACTACAATATATATATATATATATATATATATATATATTGGTTGCGTTGCCCTGCGCTGCGCGTGACGTCCTTGTCTTGCGGCGCCAACCGCGCCAGGAGAGGACCGACAAAAGCGCGGTGCGCTGGTCTCCCTGCTAGTCCACGGTAACGGCAGTTCGTGGTTTAGTGATGTTGTGAATTATGGCATGAGAATACCACCCGTTTCCTCTGCAATACGTGCTTGGAGGCCCAATAGGCGAATTTCTCGAACGCTTACAAAATGTTACATGTCAAACAGCCACCGTAGTGTCTTTCTTTTATTTACAGCAATAAGTGCCGAATTAAAGGCAGAAGTTGCAATTTTGCTTCTTAAAATATTTCGGATTCACCATACAAAATGTGCCTTACGATATAGAAGGGGGTGGCAGGAGAAAGAGGGGAGGGGTGACACGACGAGCAGCCGCACCGGGTTCGGGGAAGCCTAGTGACGCCCCTGTCGATGATCCTGCTGGAGACGTAGACGGTGGCGTCACTATAGGCTTCTTGTCGGACACACCATGCACACCGACTTTGAAAACCTGATGCTAGGGCGCTGCGCGTGTTTGCGGTTCAGTACGCCACGCACACTCGACCAGGGAAGAGCGGTGCCTACAGTGCTGGAAAGAAAAGCCAAGAAAGCCATCAAAACAGTCTTCAACTGAAAGTAAAACGTAACATACAAGGCGTATTTCATTTGCTGCAATAAGTGTGGTTTGTTGTAGCTTCGAGTTCCCGAAAAAAATGGGTTCCATCAATATTCTGTCGCACTTACCTTCTCACTTGCTGTATTGCCACAGGACCTGATTCCTGGCTCTGGTCGCTGCCTATCATCGGGCTTTTCGCGCTTTTCTGCCTCCTCGTCGTCTTCATTCGACAGGACCACACTAAAGGTATGCTGATTAGCCCACAGATCCATAAAAGGAAGTGCCTCAGGTCATTCAATATAGTGGAAACCTTGGCAGAGTGTTAAGAATTATTCTAGATGCTTCCGAAAATACACAGATCGAGGAATTGAACAACACATTTATATTTGATAAACCTTTTAAGCGCAAACAAGATCAGGTACATTATCAGGTATGCACCAACTAGGCCCATAGAAAGTTCTTCTAAGGGTATTTATATTGAAGAGTGTAATGGAGCATTCTGCACCGGTTATTATAACGCAATGTTTTTCGCAGTGAGAACGTAATGTTACCTGGTGTGTAGTCCTTTCTTTACGCTGCAAAGACACCTGCGGAACTTTATAGACGCTTTAGCACCGCTTTCGTACCTGTTTTTGCTCCACGTCAGTACTGTACTGAAAAAAATATACTCACAAACATTCTTTTATTATGGTTGTCAAAAGCTCCAGTGGCAGCAATGCATACTGCAACATCTCAACTTGCCACAGGGTCGAGCAAGGACAACACAGTACGTCTCCTTTGTTCAAGTTTTTCACTCTTCCTAGTAGCGTTGTTGCAGCATTTAGGTAAAGTTTGCTAGCTAAACCAGTGGCAGCGTAAGTCGGTCTTCACCCAACAGTGCCACAACTTCCGCATTTGCATTCGTCATTTTCGTGGAAAACGATCATTCTGCTCAATCAATCGGTGAACTGCGTGAGCGACATGGGGACATGGGGAAAATCGCAGCTATGACGCTCAAACGCAGGTAGATGACACGAACGCACCAGTCTTAGTGCCTTACAGCAAGTGCGTCTGACAGAGAGTGGCCGTACAAACTAATAGTTGAACGAACGAGCAAACGGACGACTAAGCAAGCGAGCGTGCGAACTACTAAGCGAACGACGACTAAAGGCCTGCACACGATCGAGCCGCCATCGCTGCAAGCCGCGCCACACTCGGGCGGTGCGGCTTGCGGCTCGGTCTGCCTTTCATGGCTGCTCTGACGTCACGAGAGGCGGTCATGAACATTTTCCGGTATGCGGCGACGGCACAAACATGTCGCTAGTTCGAAGCGAAGCGGAGCGCGAGGCCCAGGCGCCTAGGCTGCAGCGGCAGTTTGTTTTTTGTGGGTTTTCTGATCATTACAAGAGTTATCCAGCACCCGCAAATACATTTGTCGAACGCGGCAAGCCGCTGTACCCTTCCTGACCTCTTCAGTGCGTGCAATCGCCAACGGAAACAGACGGATGTGTGTTGTGTTTACGCGTAGGTCGGAAGCATGGTGTGGTCGGAAGGAATGAAGCCGCCAATTTCATCTGTGTTGGGCCGTTTTGCGCGTGTGCAGTAGAAACGCGAAGACCATCACATACACATGCATTCTAAGCATGACATGTTCATTGCGCGCCAGAAGGAAAAGAATGCTATCGCCCACCTCAGCATTTGGTGTTCGTAGGTGTGTGTGCGCGCTTCATCACTGCGAAGCTCGTACGTGTATGCTTGTGTATTGTGCAGTGCTGTTTTGTATTTAAGAAGTGAGGATACGATCTGTAGCGATGGGCATCTTCGCAGTCATTCGTAATTAGCTGTTTGTGTCTTGCTTCATGTGAGCTGTTTTGCGGGCTGCGATGCGCCCTTGTGCCCGCGAACACGTACAGCTGCAGCGGGAAAAGATTAGCACCAGTGGCCGATGACCAGATCACGGAAATTTCGATACGCGGCGGTTTTGTTCCCGTGCACACTGGTATCTAAGCTGCCACATCATTCATGTTTCAATAAGCGCGTGCCTAGCACTCTCGTTTTCGGCCACTTTGGGAACAAGAGCGTCGCGTGCCGCAATTTATCTGAACGGGTGATCGGTCACTTGTGCTAATCTTTTTTCCGCTGCAGCTGTACAGAACATTCGAGGGTTCTTACTTTTGCGAAGTGTAAGTGTACTGTGATGTATGCGTGAAATTGTGTCGCAGTGGTGCTAGGAGTATAAGTAATTGTTTTATGTAATGTACGTATACCCAGAAGGGCACCGTGCACCTTGCATACGCAAGGACTTTAACTGCTTGTTTGAAAAATGAATCGAATAGTGCCCCATCCGATTCGGTCGTCAGTATTTGTAAATGCGAACATTTTTATATTTCCATTTGAATATTTAGAAACGTCAGCTGCACCCACATCAATGTAACATTGCAGCAAAGGTACGGTAAATTTTCACCCCTGTGAGCATAGTATAGACATAAATAATTTGAATTTGGGTAGTGGAGGAGGCTACGTCACTTAGGTTGCCATACTTTACAGGCTGCACAACGATCATTTGCACTCTCTGAAGAGCCCTGTGCATGCGAAGAAACGGCTTGTTTGCTCCTAATGCTCCGTTTGTGCTTCTAATATACAATGCTTCGTAACGTACTATATTATGACCAACTCGCACACTTTAATAATACTGGGGTGTGAACATCAAGTTAGATTATTTTGATAACGGCTGTTCATTATTAGAAAAGTATTGACAAAGTATTTGATTCAATTTGATTTAGGCACTATTTGCATTCGATTCGGTCTCAAAAATCACTATTTGCACATCCCTAATATTGCATCTTTTTCGTGGTGTCTTTTGCATGTGCATTACAAACAAGAAGACCATCGCATAAACGTTTGTAGAAACGTGTGTTAGATGTACATTGCACTTGAAATCATGGTTCGCGTGCACTTCCTAAAAATAATAAAAAATTCTTGAAAGTGGAAAACGTTTCAAGGACCCTTCAAATGCCTAAAAATAAATGTGCTCCTACAATTCCTTGAAAATGAAGTTGGCAGCGATTTTTGAACACAAAGTAACAAACCCCATATTTTGGCTATGTCATGGACACTGGCTATCAGGAAACGATCCCCCGCAGGGGCGTCTGCGTAAGCAGGCGTTTGGTGTGTTTCGACACCACGGACCCGAGCACACGAGGGTTGGACCCTACCGCGTGAAGCCGTGCGCGGCTCAGCCGTGTCTGGGGAAAGGGGGATCCTGGGGGTTGAACCGATGCCGGGTGTTTGGACCTTTAAGGCCCTCCGGCGTAGGCAACACACCTCTTCGGCCTCTGCTTCACATAGACGCACCTGGAGGAAATCGGCAGTCGCCTTTTCAAGTTCAAGTTCAAGTTTATTCTTCTTCTAGTACAGACTAGAAACGTCCCCCTCTTCAGTCTTTTGTCTTTCTCTCTCACTTTTCCATCTTTCCTGTCTTCTAGTCACTTCTTCTCACTTCGGAATTTCTGGGCGGCAAGGGTTAACCTGGTGTACTTATCCAACCTTGGGTATTTTATATTAGGTTTTAGCGGCGATGCATGGCTGGCGTCTGCAAGTATTCTAACTTTGTAGCGTCCCCTTGTTGGGCTCGATGGTGGGTGGCTACCATCGCCGCCGAATTTTCTATTTTTACATGGCAAATGCTTTTCCTCTACTTCCTGATCGCTCCCTGAAAAGGGAGCGCACCGATGAAACATTCAACTTTTTTATGAAACCTAAAGAAATTTTTCCCAAATACCACGTAGTACATAGCCAACACGAAACCAAGACTATCCGTACAATATCCCCATTTGTTGTAGCAAAATGTCTGACAGAAGCAATCGGCCCAGGTTACAAAGTCACTAAGATGGGAAGCGGAGACCTTCTTTTGGAAGTGCGTGATAAGCCACAGTACAACAAATTGTCGAAACTTGTTGCATTTGGTGACATTCCCGTCTCAGTGGGCCCTCACAGGTCAATGAACACTGTACGCGGTGTCATTTCTGATGACGACCTTCTAGAACTCAGTGAAAGCGACCTGTTGGATGGATGGCAAGACCAAAATGCAGTAAAGGTTCAAAGAATTCAGTTAAGGCGTGACGACAAAGAAATTCCCACAAAACATGTAATTATCACTTTTGGAACAAGCGACCTACCAGATTCAATCGAGACCGGATATTGTAAGCTCCGTGTACGACCATACATTCCCAATCCACGCCGATGCTTCAAGTGTCAGCGTTTTGGGCATGGGTCTCAGAGCTGCCGAGGGCGCGCTACCTGTGCGAAATGTGCTTCTAAAGAACATGCCTCAGACATCTGCACTTCCACAACCCATTGTGCCAACTGTGACGGAGACCACCCCGCCTATTCGCGATCGTGCCCGTCATGGAAGAAAGAAAAATAAATAATACAACTCAAAGTCAAACTAAACATTTCATTTCCAGAGGCGCGCAAGCCTTTTGCTGCCCATAATCAGTCCAGTCCTTCCTACACCGATGTAGCGCGCCGGGGGGCAGCGTCACATCCTGCGGCAGCCGCCCGAGTCACACAGAGTGTGACGGCGGCTACTCCTTCAGCCCCCCTGGCAGGAGCAGCCAGTGCTGTTCCGCCCCTACAACGCAGGGCCAGCAGTCCTCCGGACCTGCCGGCCCCAGGGTGACTGCTCGTGCAGACCGGCCCCAAAAACCCCTGAGTGTGCCCGTGGAGCGGGCAGCATCCAGCGCCTCTGACGAGGTGATGGATGGAAGCATCACTACTCCGGCGTCCCTGGCGCCGAAGGAACGGCGTAGCTACGTGGAGCGCGTCGGGAGAAAAGAAAAATCTCCTATCACGGGGCCTGGAAAGGTCTCGTGAACTACCTTATTTCTCTTGACACACACCACTAAACACTTCCAATATGGCTACACAGATCATGCATTGGAATGTGAGAGGTCTACTCGACAATCTGGACGACATAAAGGAACTCCTACACAAGTTTAATCCACGAGTGCTCTGTGTGCAAGAGACACACCTCAATCCTACACACACCAACTTTCTGCGGCAATATGCCATTTTCCGTAAAGACCGCAACGACGCTTTGGTTTCATCGGGTGGTGTCGCCATAATAGTTGATCAGGGTATCGCCTGCCAACATTTGCAGCTGCAAACGCCCCTTGAGGCAGTTGCAGTCAGAGCAGTGCTTTTTGATAAGCTGTTAACAATTACTTCCTTATACATCCCCCCAGCTATCAACTCTCCAGAACAGAATTTGAAAGCTTTATTGCTCAGCTTCCGGAGCCCTATATTCTCGTTGGATACCTAAATGCACATAATACCTTGTGGAGTGACTCTCGATGTGATGCCAGAGGGCGCCTGATAGAAAATTTCCTGTTATCTACAGGTGCATTTTTGCTAAATAAGAAACAACCAACCTTTTACAGCGTCGCAAACAAAACATTTTCATGCATAGATTTAAGCATTGCGTCAAGCACAGTCGTGCCCTACTTGGAATGGAAGGTGGTTAACAATCCATACGGGAGTGACCATTTTCCCATTATCTTAAAATTAACAAAACAAGAAGAATGCTCACCACATGTGCCCCAGTGGAAAGTCGACTCAGCGGACTGGAAACGATACAGAGAGTTGACTTATTTGACCTGGAATGACATTCGTATGCTTAGTATTGACGATGCAGTTGCATATTTAACAGCATTTATTTTGGATGCAGCGTCAATACACATCTCACAAACAAATGGATCATCTTCTAAACGACGTGTTCCCTGGTGGAACGATGAATGTAGGGAAGCGCGAAAGAAACAAAATAAGGCTTGGTATCACCTCCGTAACTCTCCGACTACAGAAAACTTGATCAGCTTTAAGAAAATAAAGTCTGAAGGTAGAAGAACGCGCCGCCGTGCCAAAAGGGAAAGCTGGCAAAAATACATCTCCGGCATTAATTCCTATACAGATGAAAGAAAAGTCTGGAACAGGGTTAAGAAAATAAAAGGCCGCGAAACTCATCCTCTACCTTTAGTAAACACACAAGGAGACACTCTTGAGGACCAGGCTGATTGTCTAGGAGCACACTTCGAGCACATTTCCAGTACATCACATTACACAGATACATTTTTTAGATACCAGCGACAAGCAGAGCGTCAGCCTCTGGGTCAAAAAGCCACAGCGAATGATGCATACAATCGTCCATTTAGCATGGCGGAGTTCCAGGCTTCACTAAATTGTTGTAAGAAATCCGCTCCCGGAAGTGACAGAATAATATATGAAATGGTCAAACATTTACATCCAGAAACCCACAGAACACTACTCTCACTATTTAACTCCATGTTCTCTGCTGGCTATATTCCGTCCGCCTGGAAAGAAGCCATCGTAATTCCTATTCTCAAAGAGGGCAAGGACCCTTCCTCACCCAGTAGTTATAGGCCTATAACTCTGACAAGTTGTATATGCAAACTCTTTGAGAAAATGGTTAACCGACGCCTCAACTTGAAAACAACAAAATACTCGATCCCTTACAGTGCGGCTTTAGAGAAGGTAGATCCACAACAGATCACCTTGTTCGCATGGAGACAAATATCCGTGATGTCTTTGTCCATAAACAGTTTTTCTTGTCAGTATTTTTAGATATAGAGAAGGCATACAACACAACTTGGCGTTTTGGAATTCTTCGTGACCTGGCTGGAATGGGAGTCCGAGGCAACTTATTAAATGTGATACAGAGCTACCTCTCTGGTCGCACGTTCCGTGTTAGAGTTGGTAACGTCCTGTCTCGACAATTCACGCAGGAGGCTGGTGTACCACAAGGTGGTGTCCTGAGCTGTACTTTATTTATTGTCACGATGAACTCGCTCCAAACTGTCATACCACGTACAATGTTTTATTCTGTATATGTGGATGATATCCAAATGGGTTTCAAATCATGTAATCTAAGTATCTGCGAGCGACAAGTACAGCTTGGCTTAAATAAATTGTCTAAATGGGCGGACGAGAATGGATTTAAACTCAACCCCCAAAAAAGCACATGCGTTCTCTTCTCGAACAAGAGAGGTGTACTGCCTGACCCTGCTATTGATCTTAATGGACAACGGCTATCTGTCAGCCACGAACATAAATTTCTAGGAATTATCTTAGACTCCAAATTAACTTTTGTTCCTCACCTCAGGTATCTGAGAATGAGGTGTCTGAAGACAATGAATTTACTGAAGCTCATGTCTCGGACATCCTGGGGAAGTGACAGGAGATGCCTTTTGAGTCTCTACAAAAGTCTCATACGGTCACGCCTCGATTACGGAGCTATAGTATATAACTCCGCTGCACCTAGTGCTTTAAGGATGCTAGATCCCGTTCACCACTTGGGTATACGCCTTGCTACAGGTGCTTTCAGGACTAGTCCTGTAGAAAGCCTGTATGTGGACTCTAACGAATGGTCTCTACATCTACAAAGGACATATTTAAGTTTTTCCTACGCCCTGAAGGTTAAATCGGATATTCAGCATCCATGTCATTTTACCATTCGCGACATCTCCTCTGCCAGGCTGTTCCATAACCGCCCCGCTATTAGGGCTCCATTGAACCTTCGTTTAGAGGTACTGGCAGAGGACACAGGAATCCCACTACTAGAAAATGTCCTCATGGCTCCTAGTCGCCTGCCCCCACCTTGGGAATGGCAGACTATTCAGTGTGGCATCTCTTTTATAGAAATATCCAAACAAGCACCGGAGGCACATGTACATTCCCATTTTCTTGAGCTCCAGGAGAAGTACTCCTGCGCAGAATACTATACAGATGCTTCGAAGTCCTCTGCTGGTGTTTCTTACGCAGCTCTCGGAGACTCATTTTCTTCATCTGGGGCACTAAATCCACACACATCTATTTTTACAGCAGAAGCGTATGCTATACTATCGGCTGTTAAACACATAAGGCTCACAAACCTCTCTAGGGCCATTGTGTTCACTGATTCATTAAGTGTAGTCAGAGCCCTAATTAGTCTACGAAAACATAAGAACTCTGTTTTTAATGTGACTGTACAGCTTGTTGTGCTCTGCATATAAGTGCAACCAAGTGATTGTTTTATGCTGGGTACCTGGCCACAAAGGTATAAAAGGCAATGAAGCTGCAGATGAAAACGCTACGTCAGTAGCCTCTAGCGACACGGACGCAAATATCCCCATCCCTGCCACAGACCTACAGTCTTTTCTACCCCGTAAGTTGAGGAAGCATTGGCAAGGAGAGTGAGATACCCGAGTATTAAATAAGCTACGCATGATAAAACCAAAACTAGGGAACTGGATAACTGAGAAAACGGCACGATATAAGGAAGTACTTGTCTGTCGATTAAGAATAGGACACACTTACAGTACCCACTCTTACCTCTTGACTGGGAGTGATCCTCCGACTTGTAGTAAGTGCGGCAATATTCTGACAGTTGTCCATGTTCTTATTCAATGCCCTGCAATAGAAGCAGAGAGGAAAAAAGTACTTCCCCTCTGCATATCGCGAAAACATACCTCTCCACCCGGAATATTTCCTTAGCAATGAACCGCTTTTTAATCTGAAAACAGTCTTGGAATTCTTAAGTGAAACAGACTCCCTGAAAATTATCTGGCCAGGTAACTTTTAGCATCTTATTAATAGCCCTTGTATTCAAGGCCACTCTTCAAGCTCTAGTGTCACATTTGTTATAGTCATATCTGCTACATCATGCTTCTTTAAGGAAACTCAATTGCCATAGCCCACATCACTAACTAATCAATGTCATTATTTTAGTACGTATATGTTTTACGCCATTTACAGCGACTGTTTTAGGCCCTTTTACAGCCAGGTCACATCTGCCATCAGAAACTCATTGCCCACATCATCAACAGCTCATCGATAACGTTAACACTTGTCATGGCGCTCTTTGGCCATACCTGGCCCTTGCGCCATAAAGCACAACACATCATCATATCAGGAAACGATCCTAGATATTTCATTTGCAGACTGCCGCTAAATGATGCAATCTGGCGTGCCCGCTGCCACCAATCACAGGATGTTTATATTGCCAAAGCTGAGCTAGACGAAGCCAGATTACTATATGAGGGCAGCATTGTGGGCAAGTTGGTAGTCCATTACTAAGGTGTTATTGCGCAACAAAAGGACATGGACGGCGTGTGTATTCTTCTCTGCCGTCCATGTTCTTTTGTTGCGCAATAACACCTTAGTAACAGATTACCATCTCGCGTAGCTGTGTGACCTCAACAGAAAATGTCGATACAAGATAACTCTATGCATTTCAAATAACTGTTTGGCCTAGTTGATGAGTTCCGCACTTTACTCTGAGGCCTCTTTGAGAGCTCACAAAAGCAATTTCTCGTAAAGGGCTAATAGCCCTTATGGACACTCACTGGCTTTGACCCATGCTGAAAAGTTTGATACTTAGGGCGGAGAGAGTCGACATAGGTGTCTGAAGTGTTAAGCAAGGCAACAAATGTGGGAAGGTCTAAACCAGGCTTCTGAAGCAACACTGCATGGTCTTGCAACCAGCTCGTAAACTTTGATTCACAAAGCTACCATGAAAGAAATATTCAGCTTTGCCAGATTTTTTTGAGATTGATTGTGCCTCGATGGAGATTTTGCCTGTGCCTCAGTCTTGAGCCAGAGTACGAAGACAATCTTTCATGCTTATGGATGCCAAGCGCCTGTGTGTGTGTGTATGTGTGCCTTTCTTCGGCCGTGTTATCCTTGCGCTTGTGCCGTTTTTTAACATGGAATACCAATGTGCCAAGACTGCCACATTGGGGAATCTTTCATGCGTTTGAAATTCGCAACAATTTCTTTGTACGAGTCAGCAAGCAGAAATTACCTTGTATTCAACAAACGTTTCAGAAAACAAGGCTTTCTGTGTTGTTCGAAGCCGTTCAACAAGTAGTTTCAGTTATTGACGCGGAAGAGAACACGTACTTCTCACATCGAGCAAAATATTTCAAAGCCTCGACACAACTATCTACACTCCTAGCAGTTACAAGGTTTAAGGCGTGATCGCAGCACCGTACATGCATGGCCAGTGAGTTATTTATGTGCACCTGCAGGCCCTTGTACCTCTTGTCATGTTTATAGTTTAGTACGCTCTAGCCATGTTGGGGCGTCGCATTGTCTTAGGACTGGCCACGATAGCTATTCATTGAAATGCTGTTATCCTGAAGAAGAAAACACACAGTTGTTACCAGAAGTTCACCATTGTGGAATTGGTTTAAACCCACTGAATCTTTTGTGAACGTCACCATGTAGCCTGTACCAAAGGGCGACGGAAAGCTAGTCAGCATGAGACACGTATGGTGTGGAATGGACGAGGGAGCAATATTCAGTTTCTTACTCCTTTCCAAGAATCCGTCTCTTTACATGAATTATCTGCCATCATGCCAACAAACTCATTGCACGTCCACTTGAGAATATAAGAGGAATGTATTACATCATTGTGATAACCCAAATTAAAAAAGAAGGAAGGCGTGGTAGGTCTTTTGCAAAAAAAGAGGAGGTGAACCCTGGTCTCTTATATGGGAGTAGGCAAGCGAGAAAGGGTCCTTGCTTGCTCTTCGAGCAAAGGAAGAATGCCTCTACACGAAGAGCAGGTCCCCTCTTCATACTACATATTCTTTTATTCTATTTCGCCTGCTATTAAACCGGTTTAAAGAATTATTGTGGTAGAACACTTTATGGAAGACACTTTCCAATTTTCATAGTATAGGTAAATGTTTGCACAAGACCCTGGCGAAGGGTTCTTTGAAATTGTGGAGGGGCCCTAAAAGGGGTTTCATTACATGAGTGGTTTCACTCTATACCTTAAATTGGCAAGCTTTGCAAAAATCTGATCAGCGCTAGTTACATTCTGCTGAAGTGTCCCATGTAGTTTGATATAGAAACTATTCGAGAAATTTATGCGAGCTTATTCCAGAGCCATCTGTTATACTGTGTTACATCTGGGGGCAATTCATACATTGAGACAGTTATGAAACTTCAAAAGATGGCTGTCTGCTTTGTGAATTTCTCACGTTACAATGATAGCACAACGCTGCTGTTTCAAAAAGTAAACATTTTACCGTTTCCCTCATTACTAAATTTGAAAACTCTTGTAACGGTTAATAATAGCATCGTTACCAATTACCCACTCTCTGCGATGAACTTTACTGAACATTAATGGGGCTACAGCCCCCTTTGCCCAGGTTAATCCAGCTCTGGGTGTAACTAGCATCATGACTGCAAGATTTACCTGTTGAGGTATGAGTCTGTGCTGTTTTCTTTGCAGCAAGTCGTTTTACATGTGTCTACGACACATTGGTCCTTCATCAGCCTTTTTTTCTTCTTTTTTTTTGGGGGGGGGGGAGGGGCAACGATTTATTGCGATTTTTCGAAATCTCTGCATATGGCAGCCATTCATTCTTGGAGAGCTTCTTTGCAACCAGGCTCTACAGTTGTTGATAGAATTTCATGTAGTTTTTTATATAACAATTAGTAGTCTTTCATTTAAAACTTATCCTTTGTCCCCAATAGTTAGCTCTCTTTTTTCAATAGTAAGTTAAGGTGTGGTACCTAATTATACTGGAATAAATATTGCTATTACAAGTACGTACGTCATACTTGTAATAATACTTTATTCGCTTTGTACTTGAAAACATATACATTCCCTCACCTCTACTTCTTATGCATTCAGTTTATTATTATTAATATTACATCGTATGTTAATGACAGCATATAAAATATACAGACGTGGGTCCCAAAGTAGAAGACTGCAACGGGACCCTCGATGAAGGTTACAAATAAATATTACAAGGATTAGGAGCAGTGCGAACCAATGGAACAAATATATGAAGTAAAATATAACATTAGGCATAAAGGAATAGAAAACATCAAAATGCGTGAACGCAAAAAACAACAGTAAGCATAAAGGAATACAAAACATCAAAATGCATGAACGCAAAAAAAGAGGAAATTGAGAAACAAATACTGTTTGTAAAAACACAAATCTAGTACAACTTAACAAGCATCAACATCAAAAATTCAACAAATATTCTTTTAATGAATTCTTGAATGAAATTAAAGAAACTTTGTATTTAACAGACATGGGTAAATGATTCCACAATGTGATCGCACAGAAGGATGAAGATGATTTACCGTAATTGGTAGAAACTTTTGGTAACAAAAAATTATTGTTAGCAGCAAACCTAATACAATTGTAATTTACTAAAAGATCTGAATCAATGAAATTGATGGCACGTTGATTTGTTAATTGTTTATATAACAACAAAATTAGACTAAACCGAAACAAGTTATTAATAGATAAGATGTTGCAACGAAGAAGAGCAGTGGCGTTGACGTTTAGAAGACCGTGAAAAATAATGCGAATGACTTGATTTTGTAAATGCTGAAGGAATGAAAGATGATACTGATAAGTATTTCCCCATGATGCGATGCCAAAGTGATATGATAATGAATAAAAGCGAAGTAAAGACAAAGCAGGGTCTGATGGGAGAAATATGAGCGTGCTTTGAGCAATGCACGAATGCTGAATGCTGCCATCTTTCTAATGCGAGCAATATGGTTAACAAACCTAAGGTTAGTATCGAGTTGAACGCCAAGGAATGATGCACAATCACTGACACTTATGAAATGCGAGTCAATCCTGATGCCTCGTAATGAGGTTAACTTACGTTGAGGTGATTTAAAAATAAGAAATTTAATTGTAGAAACGATGGAACCCAGCCTTCAGGACGCAAACACCAGGAGAGAAGTAGACGGACACACGCTGGGACTAGCAACAAGTTTAATGAAAAACAACAACACGGAAGTTCGCAGGGAAGCCAGAGCGCGCATGCATCGTACATACCACGTGACAAGTCAAATAAAAAACACTAAATGACGCCTAATAGCCACATTTTTCTAAATACGCTATCTCTTTCTTTGACAGCGATAACGAAGACACGCTAACACATTTATTGTGATGTTTTCGGATATGGTATGCTTCAGTCAGTTCACGTTCACAACGTGTGGTTGCCTTGCCTATAATTTGTGTGTCTTCCTGAATGTGATGTTTGCGTCCTGAAGGCTGGGTTCCATAGTTTCCACAATTATGTACCAAGACGCCCAGCAACAGACTCTTCTAAGAAATTTAGATTTATTTGGAATAATAAGTAAATCCTTTTCGTGGCACCACTTGGACACGCTACATAGAACATCATTTAATTTGGCAGCGGCAGCATTAATACATGTATCACCAAAGGTAATAGTGGTATCGCCGGCATATTAAACGCAGTGAGTCATGTGTATGCTGTCAGGAAGATAATTGATGTAAAGTAAAAAGAAGTAATGGCCCAAGTAACGAGCCATGAGGCACCTCTTGGTTAATTGTTTTAGTAGCGGAGAAACAGCCCGATATGTATACCGTGTGCTTTCTGTTCAGTAGATAACTTTTTAAGAACTTGAGGGCCGGACCTGAAATACCGTACGCTTCGAGTTTGTTAGACAGTACGAGATGATTTCTCGCAGGGGCGTCAGCGTGAGGTTAACTCACTCTGACGCCCCTGAATTCGAATTTGGTGTGCTGCGACACCACGGACCCGAGCACAAGAGGGTTGGACCCTCCCGCATGTCGGGTGCGCGGCTTAGCCGTGTCTGGGGAAAGGGGGATCCTGTGGGTTGAGCCGATGCCGGGTGTTTCGACCTTTAAGGCCCCCGGCAGAGGCAACACACCCCTTCGGCCTCTGCTTCACACAGACGGCACCCCTGGGCTGACCCACCCAGGGGAAATCGGCGGTTACCTTTTCCTTAAACCTTCGTCTTTCACTCTCACTTTCAATCTATCCTGTCTTCTTTTCACTTCCTTTTACTTCCAATTTCCCAGGCAGCTAGGGTTAGCCTTGTGTGGGTAGCCAACCTTGGATATTCCATATTTGGTTATAGTGGAGACGTGTGGCTGGCGTCTGCAGGTCTTGTGTTATCAGGCCCTGCAGCGTCCCCTTGTTGGGCTCCATGGTGGGTGGCTGGCGTTGCTGCCGAAAATCCATATATAGTTATGACAAGTTCATTCCCCCCCCTACCTGATCGCCGTCTGAAACAAGGGCGCACGGATGAAGCCTTCCAGTTTTTTGGTCGCCAAAGAGAAACTTTTTCCCGATTACATGTGATTCACTCAGAAGAAACAGACAAATCTGTACGAACAATCTCACCTTTCCTTGTGTCAAAGACTTTGACTGATATTTTTGGACCAGGCTATAAAGCACCTGGGATGGCGAGCGGTGATCTCCTCTTGGAGCTCCGAGACCAGGAACAGTACGAAAAACTGCCCAATCTAGTATCATTTGGAGATGCCCAATTAACAATAACCCCGCACCGTACTATAAATACCACCCGTGACGTTGTCTCAGATGATGATCTGTTGCAGCTGAGTGAAGCTGAACTCCTGGAGGGTTTCAGTGAGCAGAATGTCATCAATGTAAAACGGATTAAAATGAGGCGAGATGGCAAAGAACTCCAGACCAGGCATCTGATACTTACTTTCAACTCACGTGTTCTGCCCGAGTCTATCGACGTCGAGTACATCAAGCTTCGTGTTAGGCCATACGTGCCAAATTCTCTTTGATGTTTCATATGCCAGCGGTTCGGCCATAGTTCCCAGAACTGCCAAGGCCGCCAAACTTGTGCAAAATGCAGTAGTCATGAACACTCCTCTCAGTCATGAGAAAGATCTCTACATTGTGTGAACTGTGATGGGGAGCATGCCGCATACTCGCTGTCGTGCCCATCCTGGAAAAAGAAAAGGAAATAGTAAATAATAAAGTGAAGGAAAACATAACTTTCTAGGAGGCACGCAGGCAGGTATTGCACCTGCCGAAAACCAGCTTTGCCGATGTGGCGCGTCAGGGGGCAGCGCCACAACGGCTTCCGGCGGCTGTCCGGCTCACACACAGTGAGCTGCCAGCTACGCCATCCGCCCCCTCGGCGGCTGCAGCTAGCTCTGCTCTGCCACCCCAGCAGAAGGGACCATCAACCTCCGGAGCTAGTGGCCTCGAAGGTCTTTTCCCTCGAGACGAGGCCTTCACCGCGAACAAACCGCTCTCAAGAGCTGGTGTCCAGCGCTCCGCAAAAGCAGATGGACACATCTTCCAGCCAGACGGCGCAGCCAGCGCCAAAGGAGCGACGAGAATCTCTGGACCACTCCAAAAAAGAAAAAGCCCGCATCACAGGGCCCGACAAGGGCCCCACAAGTTAAGTTAGTGTTTTCACACGAGACACACAGCACAAACATTGCCTGCAACATGAACACACAAATACTACAGTGGAACATCAGAGGATTACTTCGTAACCTCGACGACATCACAGAACTCATACATAAATTTAATCCGAAGGTGCTGTGTGCCCAAGAAACACACTTAAAGGCTACACAGTCCAACTTTCTGAAGCAATATGCCATTTTCCTTAAGAACGTGACAACGCTTCTGCCTCGTCCGGAGGTGTAGCCACAGTTGTAAATAAGTCTGTTGCTTGCCAACAGTTTGTCCTACACACGCCTCTCGAGGCTGTATCTCTGCGAGCAATTTTATTCAACAAGCTTACAACCATTTGCTCTATTTATATACCACCCAACCCTCAGTAAAACAGAATTTTACAGCCTCATCGACCAGCTTCCAGAACCATACATTATCACTGGTGATTTTAATGCTCATAACACTCTTTGGGGAGACTCGCGATGCGACGCAAGAGGTAAACTCATTAAAAACTTTCTTGTTAACTCCGGTGCGTGCCTCTTCAATAAGAATCAACCAACATATTACAATATCCATCATAGTTCGTATTCATCAATAGACCTGTCGATTGGCTCTGCCTCACTTTTTCCCTGATTTAGAATGGCGTGTAATTAAAAAACCATACGGAAGTGATCATTTCCCAGTAACCCCAAACTTAGTAACCTAACATGACTCCCTTCCGCATGTCCCACGCTGGAAACTGGCCTCAGCTGACTGGGAACACTTTAGGGAATCCAGGTACTTATCACGAGATTTTATAAATAATTTTAGTATAGATCATGCTCTATCATCTGCTTTTATCATTGACGCCGCTCAGAAGTCTATTCCTCAAACGAGTACTTCATTCAAAAGACGGGTCCCCTGGTGGAATGAGGATTGCAGACAGGCACGAAGGAGACAAAATAAAGTTTGGGGCAAACTATGTGAATGTCCTATGGCTGAAAATCTAATAGAGTTTAAACATGTTAAATCACTGGGAAGAAGAACGCGAAGACAGGCTAAGAGAGCAAGATGGGAGAGGATTCTCTCGGGTATAAATTCGTATACTCAAGAGGCGAAAGTATGGCATGGGCTAAGGAGGCTAAAGGGAATACAAATCCATCCGTTACCGCTAGTGAACGATGAAGCGAACAGCTTGGAAGGCCAAGCTGACGCTCTTCAAGTGCATATCTTCAACTTCACTTCAAGTGCATATCTAGTTCGAATCATTATTCCGAGGCCTTCCTAAAGCACAAACAAATCGCAGAACGCAAGGCTATCGACCACAAATACAGACAGAACGAACCCTATAACATGGCTTTTAACTTCGCCGAGTTGAGAGCCTCCTTGAATACATGTCGGAGCTCTGCCACTGGACCTGACAAGATCATCTACGATATGATTAAACACATCCACAGCGTTACTCAAATAACACTACTCGCACTTTTCAATGCTATTTGGGCTGCCGGGTACCTACCTACTGCATGGAAAGAATCCCTTGTTGTTCCGATTTTGAAACAAGGTAAAGACCCCACATTAGTAACAAGTTACCGCCCAATAGCCCTCACAAGTTGTATTTGCAAACTTTTTGAAAAAACGATAAACCGTCGCCTTTTACACTTCCTTGAGTCAAACAAAATTCTTGATCCATATCAATGCCGCTTCAGAGAAGGACAGTCTACAACCGACCATCTCGTGCACATCGAAGCAAACATTCGTGATGCCTTCATACATAAACAATATTTCTTATCCGTGTTTCTAGATATGGAAAAGGCGTATGATATAACCTGGCGTTACGGAATGTTGCGCGATCTGTCGGCAATTGGCATTCGCGGTAATATGTTAAAAATTATTGAAAGCTACCTACACAACCGCACATTTCGGGTGGAAATAGGTAATGCACTGTCGCGTCCATTTGTACAGGAAACTGGTGTACCCCAGGGAGGCGTGCTCAGTTGCACGCTCTTTATCGTCAAAATGAACACGCTTCGTGCTTCGTTGCCACCAGCTATTTTTTATTCCATCTACGTGGACGATATACAAATAGGCTTCAAGTCCTGTAACCTTGGAGTGTGCGAGACAGGTACAGCAGGGATTGAACAAAGTGTCTAAGTGAGCAGACGGAAACGGGTTCAAAGTAAACGCCACAAAAGCTCTTGTGTTCTTTTCACCAGGAAGAAAGGTCTCGTTGTAGATCCCACTATCGAAATGTATGGACAACAAATACCTATAAACAAAGAACACAAGTTTTTAGGCATCATACTTGACTCTAAGTTTACTTTCATCCAGCACATAAAACATATCAAGGCGAAATGCCTAAAAACAATGAACTTACTGGAAATTTTATCTCACACATCCTGGGGCAGCGACAGGAAGTGTTTAATGAATCTTCACAAGAGCCTCATTCGGTCACGATTTGATTATGGTGTGGTGGTATATCACTCTGCTGCCGCGAGCGCACTAAAAATGCTAGATCCTGTCCACCATCTAGGTATCCGCCTGGCCACTGGCGCATTCAGAACAAGCCCCGTCGAAAGTTTATACGTAGAATCAAATGAGTGGTCACTCCATCTCCAGCGAACACACATCAGCTTCATCTATTATCCTAAAGTGCACTCCAATCGGGAACATCCTTGTTCTGTAACCGTAAAGGATTTGAAATGTGCAACGCTTTTCTATAATCGACCCTCTGTGAGGCGGCCTTTCTCACGGCGTGTAAGAGAACTTAGCGAGGAGATGGATGTTCCACTTCTAGAACATCGCCTAATGCCTCCTGCTAAGCTGTCACCGCCCTGGGAATGGCCGGTGATAGATTGTGATTTATCCTTTGTAGAGGTCACAAAGTACGCTCCCGAGCTCGAAATTACAGTGCATTTCCGCGAACTTCAATTGAAGTCCTCGTGCTCGGAGTTCTACACCGACGCATTTGAGTCCCATGCTGGCGTATCTTACGCGGCTGTTTGCCCCTCTTTTTCTAAATCTGATGTATTGAACCCCCTAACAAGTATCTTCACAGCAGAAGCATACGCAGTAGTGTGTGCTGAAACATATAAAGAAATTAAAACTACAAAAGGCAATAATATTCACAGACTCATAAAGTCTTGTAAAAGAGCTAACATCTTTGCAAAAGCATAAAAATCCTGTTTTTATTGAGCTTTACTCACTCTTGTGTAACATTTACCAATCTCATGGAGATGTAATAATATGCTGGGTACCTGGCCATAGAGGCATCCAGGGCAATATGCAAGCAAACCAGTTGGCCACATCAACAACATCACAAGCTATTAATCCTGCCGCTGCTATTCCCTCCACAGATCTGAGGCCTTTTTTGCGAAGGAAACTGCGAGGCCACTGGCAGCGCCTGTGTGACGCTGAAACAAATATAAGCTCCACTTGATTAAGCCACAGTTAGGTATCTGGCCGTGTACAAGTAAAACACGACGAACTGATGTCCTGTTCTGTCGTCTGAGAATAGGACACACATATGGTACTCACAATTTTCTATTGAAAGGTAATGATTCTCCATCATGTGGTAGATGTGGCGAGAGGCTCACCGTCCTCCACGTCCTCTTGGAGTGTCGGGAAGCCGAAAGAGAAAGAAAGAAACATTTTCCGCTAGCATATCGCTATTGTGTCCCTCTCCATCCCACGATGTTTCTCGGTAAAGAGCCGCTTTTTAACACCAACGCAGTCCTCGCATTCTTGAACGATGTTGTGCTACATGTTATTAGCGCAATAAGTTCGTAGCGCATCCTCTCTCCAGGGGATGTTGCTGTGATAGTTTTTTATAACACATGCCTCCGGGCCCTTGTGTTTCAAGGGTTCTGTTTAGGCACTTGTGCTTCTGGCCAATTCTTGCATCTTTAATATTTTGCAAGTCGTATCATTCCTTCGCAATGGATTGTTCATGCCTATAACACACATAATTAGTCATTGCCATAATCTTATTACATATAGATTTTACGCACTTTACAGCGACTGTTTTTAGGCCCCTTTGCAGCCTTGCCACATGTAATGTTCATGTAATTCACTATTCATGTACCACTAACAAGTCATTACCATCGTATTGGCGCTCTTTGGCCACATGTGGCCCTTGCGCCAATAAACCACAATAATCATCATCAAGGACGAGATGATTAATGGTGTCAAATGCTTTTGCGAAGTCCAAAAAAACTGAGCCATCTACGCATCCTGAATCAATGGAGCGCTTGATATAGTCAGCCAGAGAATGCAGGGCAAGATTAGTGGAACTACCTTCTCGAAAACCGAATTGGCCTGGCTTCAGTAGATTAAACTTTTGAAGGTATTTGCTTAGGCGAATTATGAATAATTTTTCGATAACTTTACTAAGGGATGAAAGAATACAGATGGGGCGGTAGTTGGAAACTGACAGTCGGTCACCCTTTTATATACCGGAATAACTTTACCAACTTTCAGCGAGTTACGAAATATTCCATTCTTGAACGCAAGATTTATAATTACAGAAAGTGGTTCACAAATAACATCAACTACAAGTTTTAAGTGCCGGGCTGAAATTTCATCTATACCTTGGCTAGCCTCTAAGATTTACGATTGCTGCAGACACATCAGCAGGAGTCACGGGAAAAAGAAAGCAGGAGTGGTCAGAACGAATTACGTTACAATGCGAAGTGCTATGTTCTTGACTGAAAATTTAAAAAAAGTAGCTACTAAACGCGTCAGCAACACTGTCAGGGCTGTCACGTGTAATGCCATTATATATTACTTTCTGTAAAGGTGAACTATGTGGTGATCGATTTAAGAAGTCGTTCAAGAGCTGTCATTGTTTCTTAGAACTGTTTGTGTCATTAGATAATTAATTTTCGTAATACTTTTTCTTCGCAGTTTTTAGCAGGCATGAAGCGTTTTGGAATACTTCTTATAGCGCGAAGCTAAAGCAGCGTTAAATGGTTGCCTTTTAACTTTTCTGTAAAGGTTATCTTTCTTCCGGATAGTTTTTAGCAATCCCTGCGATAACCAAGGATTCTGGGGATATTTGTATCTTTTTTTACATTTTATTGTTGTACACTCATGCACGGCTTTGAGAAAAAGAGAAGAAAACTTGTTGAAGGCTTGATCTGCATCACATAACGATGTAAAGCTAGACCAATCAGTTGAAGTTATCGAGCTAAGGTATGATTCCTGGTCAAATATGGAGGTAACATGAGTAAGTGTTGTAAAGGGCTTGATCACGTTGAATGCAAGAAATATGGGATAGTGATCAGTAATGTTGATATCTATTACTCCAGCATAGGGAGAAGGCGAGAAATTACAAAGTGCATGATCCAGCAATGAAGCACCACCAAGAAGAGGACATCTAGTGGGAGATGATATGAGAGACTCAAAACCATAGCCACTGAAACAATCAGAATATTCTGTGTATGTGGTATTTTCGATATTGAGCAAGTTAATGTTGATGTCTCCAATTAAGAGAACACGCTTGTTTTCTGATAATAACTTATGCAGAATGGTGTCTAGGCCAGAAATGAAATCTCTCACGTTCGAGGAAGGAGAGCGGTAAATGTACCCCAGGATAACGTTGTTATTATCATTAAAAAAGAATGATCTAATTCAATCCACACGGATTCACAATTTATGACATCAAACAAAAGATCTTGTCGGCGTGTGTAGGGTATATCAGAAACAATAAAGACTGCTGAGCCACCATAACAACCTCATGAACGGTGACAGTACTCAGCTTCGTGCGATGACAGGCAGAAAAGGTTCTTGTCGTACGTGCAGAGCCAAGTTTCAGAGACGCAAACAATATCGAAGGAATGAGCAAGTGAACTTGTGAAATTATAGATATTATCTGAATTTTTGCGGAGGCTTCGTGCGTTAAAATGAACCAAGGAACGATTACATTCAGTTAGTATGTGCTTCGCCTCTTCAGGAGATAGCAGGGCTATGATGAAAGGAATGCAGTGGAAAAAAATGTGCTAGGAACAAAGAAAGAACACAGAATCTAGTGGCTAAGCAAAGATGCTTAGGTCACTTTCTTTGACAATACGATATACCCTACTTTCACTAGATTTGCGAGCCTTGATATTGCAATTTTCTGTCGGCACAAATTGCCATTTGTGAGCTTTTTTCAGTGTAAGGGCCCTAGCAAACAACCTTTCGTTCTCGGGCGACACGTGATCATTCACATAAATTGCCCTATCAGAGCTACCAGAGAAGCCAACATCAGAAGTGCTCGGACGGACCTTACGCGCTTTACGGACAAAGTCGTTTTTCTTGTCCCGGCAACAAAACCTCATGACAATGTTCTTTTCATCTGTTTTAGTTGAGACATGCACAAAGATGCACACAAATCTTATTTGTGTTTTCTGAAGTCTCACTTTCCTGCCTATAACAGTGGAAAAAAGCAGATTTTCAGGGGAAGCTTGATAGTGTTGTCTGGTGTATCCTGTTCTTCTGCCATATGTATCGTGAACTGGCAATTATGAACTGGTAAGCCTCTGTATGTAATAGAGATTTCGCACGCATCACCTCGGACCCTGTTAGCTCACTTCTGAAGTTTTGCTGATTGTAGCCAGCCTACAGTATCTAAAGAGGCATAGCTATGATGTGGTGTAACGACACATGTGCAGTGATACTATTGACACAATGATGTGGGGCTTCCGCACCGCGGGACGGCGCGCGAGAAGGTTGGCGCCATAAAAGACGATGAAAGCTGCACGCTCTTCTTCTGGCCTGCCATTAAAGAGAAGCGTCTATTTTGCAAGACTCCGTCTGCGATCTACGTTACATTTTTCTGGTGGAGGTGCGGGGTACATGCTACTACTCCCAGAACGAACACCGTCTACAAGCCCAGTACGAAGTCTAGTCGAGCTGACTCCTGTTCACGTACCGACAAGTTGTCGACTTCAAGGACTGCCACCTGAGCACGAGCCTCTACCCAATCAAGTCAGAAGGATGAGTACATCAGTTCCGTCTCCTTCCCCAATCGCACCGACCGAGGCCGTCCTTAACCAGCCGCGAAGCCCCAAATCCTTCCATGGGGACACCTTCGAGGTTGTTGAGGAGTGGCTCGATCACTTTGAGCGTGTCGCAGAATTCAACGGCTGCACTCCAGAGCGCAAGCTGCGCACCGCCTACTTTGCCCTCGAGGACTATGCGCGGACATGGTTTGAGAACCTGAGGCGGCCCTATTGACATGGGAAGAATTCCGATGGCAGCTAATCAGCACATATGCCAGCCTCGATCGCAAGGAGCAAGCTGAATCTGCAATTAGGGCGAGAGTACAGTGTCTCCAATGGAAACGGAAGCGATCAAGCCGCAGGTGAAATAGATGCTCCCAGACGACGTCATCCAGTCATCCACAAGCCCGTGGGCCTCCCCTGAAGTGCTAGAAAGATAGACAACACACTACGCTTCTGTGTAGATTACAGAAAATTCAACAGTGTCACCAAGCGCGATGTTTATCCATTACCACGCATCGACGACGCATTGGATCGTCTACAACATGCCAAGTTCTTTTTCTTCGCTGGATCTTAAATCAGGATATTGGCAAATAGAAGTTAATGAACCGGATAGGGAAAAAACAGCGTTTATGACACCTGACGGACTTTATGAATTCAAAGTTCTCCCCTTCGGTCTATAAAACTGAAAGCATACTCACTGAACTGTAGCTTCTCGGTAGACGTAGAAGACATATTCCTTGCCCTGCCCTATCAAGTGTTGAAACAATATAAAGATCTCGCCGCCACTGCTCTCACGCTCGGTCGCTCACTTTTTCTCCCAAGAGCAGACACCCCAGAACGCTTCCCGCAGTATCTGCTTGTGTTGAGGTTCTTTCAATTAATTACTCGCTACTGAGGCACAGCCACAGCGCATGAAATGATGAAGCCGTTCGTTACCACAAAAGCCATTCATTAAAGAAAATACAGGGAAAAGAGAAAACAAAACTCCGCAAACTAATCACAAGAACAAAAAGGAATAAGTCTAGAAAGACATCATAAAAAGTCAGAAGGGGCCTACAGTTTCATGGTTCGCACTGGAGCTGTGGGATGAACTAGAAGCGGCGACAGAGGGGAGCACGAAGTGGAGTAGCGATGGCGAAACTAGAAGCCGTCGAAGAAAATCCTGGTCGCTTCCACGTGAACACCAGGGACCCAATAATGCAGGAGGGAAGTTCCGCAAGTTCAGCTGTGACGTTGCGAACATGGACAGGTCTCCTTAGTACGATAGAGGTCTGGTCACCGGACACCATGTCCAAGGGCTTCACCTCTGCTACCGGTACAAGGTCTTCATTTCTTCCATGTCGTTCGTCACCTTATCATCAGGCGGCCATGATTCGACGCTGCTGTGAAGACAGGCATAGTGGAGACTGGCAACAGCAGGACGCTCTTGCGGCGTTTGTCAGCCGCAGGCTGCAGGAAGAAGTTGGATATCGTGTCGATCCCAGGTAGGAGCCTGGAGCGGCCTTGAGCCAAGAACTCGACTGGCCGCTACTCCCGCACCCTGGCCATCTTCTTCCTTCTCCTCTTCCACGTCTCCCACGATGGCTGTCGCTTGCTTGCTTGTTGCTCACTTCTGGCACTTACCCATTACGATTACGGCACTCGCGCACTTCACATATCACACTGCTCCAGCGGGCACCGGAGCCGAGGCTTGTCAGGGCAGGTGGCGGGAAAACTGCGCATGCGTGGCGTGCTTAACCCCTCCCCCCCCATAATTTTTTCCAGGTATTGCACTCTCACCCTTTTGATCCTTTCTCTTTTCCTTCCTCTTCACGCAGTGCGCATGCGCGTGGCTTGATAAACGGAATGTCTGCCTTTTCTATGAGTACAGGCATACTGCTTTATTATTATTTCTTTTTTGAAGCAATGCGTGGAAGGAACGCGCACGTTTTACACACCGTAAGTGCAGAAACGGGAAAGCAGTTTCTTGAGTTGTCGCTTAATGAATTCCTAGTCCTCAGTAAAATAGGCGTGGATGCATATATGCTATTGAATGGTCGTCTGAACTTCAAAATGACACTATTTCGTCGCCCTGCCAACCAACTTTAGGCACAAATACTTTCATTCGTCTTGATCCAGAGGCTGAATTCTTGAGGAACGTTCTACCCGCGGACTCCACGAGCACTGGTAGCACACCGGGAGAGCCACAGCAGCGTTTGAGGGCAAATGCTTCAAGTCAGCTCACAAAACGTATCACAACTCCGCAGATCCAGCTGAAAGAGAACGAGAGAGAAACAACAGAAACAACATTATTACAGCAGCAGGTGAACGGGAAACGTGGAAGCCAGCTCACAAGAACTGAGGACACGACTGTCATCTGAAAGCGCAAGCGCAATACTGCCTGGTAAGGACGGTTCCCATCAGGGGCACGGTAAATAGCCATGTGTTTAATTTAGCAGCCAAACAAATTATTGTTAACTGCTTTTTTCAAAAGTTAACGTTTTAATAATGCGAACCCTAGCATTAACAAAATCTGTTTACTGTAATGTTTCTTCTAATCGCGTCTGGCTCCGTATAAACGGCATCAGCTCATTTGCCTTGTGGGCTTCTTGTAAACGTAATATGGAGTCCCAGTTTATTTAGGCGACCCGTCGAAGCTTTCTGAGAAACCGCACTGGTGATCTTCGTTGCTTTTCTGATGAGAGTGTTTGGGAACTCGATCTCGACTTTTTTTTTTTTTTTGAGGTCGAAATAGGGAGTACCATACCTTATTCTACTGGTTACAAGCGTTACAAGTGTCTGCCCGATTTGAAGCATGTCTTGCTTTTTCAGGACCTGCCGGTTATTGGCGACCCGTTTTATGACGTGCATCACTTGCATGAGTGAGTCCTCTAATTTGGGAAGCTTAGCGGCACCACACACGTCCTTATGAATGACGAAGCTGAGAAAGCGTTACGACTCCACTTTCGCTATATTTACCCCATTTAGGGTGATACTGAGGTCGGTTAGTTCGTGCGCTGCTGGCCTGCCTCGTGTTCGAGGGCGCACTGCAAGCCGCATACTCTGAGATAGCTTTCTGTTTGATCGACTACTTCGTGCAATGCGCCTTGTTGCTTGCCAGTCGTACACGTTCTCGACCAGAAGTGGATGCCACCTGATATATGGCATGTTCTAAGCAATTTATATCGCGGAGCTCTCTGGTTAGCTGCATCATGGCAATATTGAAAAGTAGGGGGGAGATGACCGAGCCTTGGGGGCTTCCCTTCTTCGGTTTCTCAAATTGCCCACTTCTATGGTTGCTGTTCTGTTTGCTAGAAGATTCTGTAGATAACGAAAAGCTCTTTCACAGCAGTCGGTGCATTGCACATTTTCAAGGATGGCTTCTAGCGACACGTTTTCAAAGGCCCCTTTGACATCGAGTGCCAGGATAGAATACCTGTGTTTATCGAGCTAGTGTATTAGATCTTCCTTCGGCTGAAGGAGGAAGTCTTTGGTGAACAGATGATGTCGAAAGGTGAACATGATGTCTGGGATGTATGCGTTGTATTCTAGGCACAAGGTGACTTATGCACCATGTGCTCGAAAATTTTGCCCGCGCAAGAGGTGAGAAAGATGCGCCGGGGAATATCTCTCCCCAGTGGCTTGTTTGGTTTGGTGATCATCATGTATGCCCGCTGATATCTCGCCCTTGTCCCAGCATTTATTCATTCGTTCGTGAAAGCGAGTAAATTTTCCATCGCTCCATTGTCGAGGTAGCGAAGGATATTATGGGCGATTTGATCTTTTCCGGAGAGTTATTTCTGATTAACTTTGCCAGGGCTGCTGAATATCTTCCTGAGAGAAACTTGCGTTTAGTTCATTTTATTTCGCACTGTAGGTGATGTTAGGCTTAGCAGCGGAGATATAATTTCCAGTTTACTTCTTTTTAACTGATTCTAGGATCCGTTTGGTAGCCTCTGTGATTTTGAATCACCCGCGCGAGTTTTTAATCTTGATTTTGTCTTCTTTTCGTTTGTGGTAGTGAGGGATTTCGCGATACTCCATGTTTGCCTAGTACTGAAGGTACCTCGAAGTCGGTCAAACGTTTGGTTCCAGTTTTGGTGGTCAAGATTTCTGGCGTGTTCTTCCGATTCCGTCGTGAGGAGGGCGATGCGCCTTTTCAGTGTCACATTCGGATAAGTCTTTTCTGTGCCTCCCACAAGTGTAAGAGGAGCAGGGCTACGGCAGGGGTATCCGTCGTAGGCTGTAATTATTTGGTGTGCCTTTCGACCTTTTACACGATGGATTGTGGCCAATTCGCAATCTTCTGAATCTTCTCTGGAGTGCCTCCTTTGCGGAAAGTAGTCTAATCCGTGAGTTTTGCCTGTCCTATTCTGATTGGCGTTTTGCGATGAAGCAATTCAAGAGGTACTATGTGATGATCCCTTCCCAGAGCCGCCTCGAGTCTGGTTCATTCCGCCTTCGTCACTCTCTCCGTGAACGTGAGGTAGGGGCTTGTGTCTCTTGAGACACTGTTGCCAATTGTTGTTGGAATGCGGAGATCATTCCAAGGGGTTAAATGATTCTGTTGTGCGGTTTCATGTACGTTTGCACCTTTCTTGGCTGTTTGCTGATAGCTGCAAGCCATGTGGGGAGCATTGAAGTCGCCAATTACCACGAGCTTGTCGCCTTTCGTCGTTTTATTCAATTCCCTTAGGAGTACGTCGAATTCTGAAAGATCGTCTTTAGACGGACTATAATGTGGAAGCAGCAGGAGCTTGGTGTAGGCGAGTTGGTGCAACATACTTGAAGAAAAAACTGTGCAAAAGACACGCGGACGACAATAAGCGCCCGTCCGTTGTACCTGTCTTCATTTCGTCCTCGTCTCTTTTGCGCTGTTTTTTCTTAAGTATACAGATGTCAGTTTTCTGGTCAGTTTTCCACTTTGGTGCAACTTCAATGAGGGTGCACTCCGTGCGAGTGAACCTGAGCTTGTTTCTTTGTGTGGCTAGCGTTTTTTTTTCTGCCAGTATGTCTGTGCGTTCCGTGGCTGCGTAGATTTCGTTGGCTTGTAATTTGAACTCCTTGCGGTCAGTTTTTGTGATGCTATAGTTTATAGATTTTCTTGTTTGGCCACTTCAAGTAGATTCATCATTTCGGGTTTGATAAATTAGCAATTTCATTGCTCAATCTTGAACAGCTTTTTTTTTAGGGGGGGGGGGGGGTGTTTCTTATACGTTTCGTATGATTCATTTTGCGTTCCTTGTGTTTTCTGGATTTGCGCTTCTCTTACCTGCTAGTTCGGCTTTGTCCTGTTGCTTTCATGGCTGACACGTTCTTCAATATCGGTCTTGGTAACTAGGCTGCGGTTGACGTGTGCAATGAAGTTTCCCAGTGTTGATTGAAGTTGAGTGGCAGTTGAGTGGTAGTTGACTGGAGCTGTTGCTCCAGTCAACTGCCATCCAGTTGCTGGATAGGTTGCATTGCAATCTGTATCTAGGAGTCGATCCCGGCCTTAATTCTGGCTTCTAGGTTTTGCAAGATTCTGGCCTCTAGCTTGGCTATCATCCTTTGACCTAATTTATTTATTAGCCAAGACTGTGTGCCGCACATGGCAAGGCTTGTGTACTCCGGCAGTTTGACACGAGCTTACTACATCTTAATTGCAAAGTTCTGCATGGGCACTGGACCAACGTATAAGTGAGAGAAACACCAATTGTGAAGTTGCCAGCGACTACGGGTTATGCAGTTGTACGTACCCATGGCTACGTCAAGGGGTGTATTTGAAATGGCGATGGGCATTTGGCACTCCGGCGATGAAACGTTAGAAAGACGTTCGACCTGGGCCAAGCTTGAAGGCGATACAGCGTCGCACAGCTTCTATGTAGCTTCTACTAGTGAAGTACTGGGCTATTCGGCCGGATCCTGGAGGCGGCGCAGTCTAACACAACTACACGAGCTGTTACAACGACAGGAAACGAGAAACCGCGCCAAGTGTCTCAAAGGGCTAGTCGTCTTTGACACGATGGGAGCAGCGTGGCTTTAGTACAATAAATAAATAATTATAAATAAAATCGCGGCCTTGTGCTTAATGGATTGGGCTGCTGCGCTCGAATGCAAAATTTCTATTCCACAGTCGGTGATGAAATACTTTTTATTAGAGAGGTTCCGAAGTGTGGCACTACAGAAAATACCCACCTCCCGCAAAGTGCCTGGAATCAAGCAAAGAATGCTTCGCACTTAAAACTGGCCTCACTCGCAGAAAAATGTTTCCGGTTAAAAGCAGGAAAAAGCGCGCGCGCGTGACAAGGCGGCAGGCAGCGACAGAAGCGGCCGCATCCGAGATGAACGGCGTGGCCTAGCGCCGCGAAGAACCGTCATGTGCTTTTGCTGCTTCGCTCTATCTCTCGTTTGGCAGGTGTGAACTTAGATCTAGCGCGAAAGCTTATCCAACGGTCACTTTCTTGCACGTGTTTACGAGGGAAAAGAATTAGGTGAGCGAGGTTACAAAGTACCATTTTCCAGTGGCTTCGGCGAGATTTCACGAATAAATTGTAGCTCGTGTAGGGGGAAGGTGCCAGCTTTCCCTTGAATTTCCTTGCTTCATTGACGTTTACAACAATGTGGGCCGATTGACAAGGTGTGGGGCCGTCCTGAGTAAAGTGGGATCGGCTTCTACAAAAAGTCGCCGTGATGGGTGAACGTTTATTGAAATGCCAAATTGTAATGTTCACTCGGTCAAGCATTTCTGTTTTGCATCAAAATAGGGTAGAGGAACGGCAAACATAGCCATCACAATTAGAACAACCTATGACCCTTGAGGTTTTATACCTCTGTCGCGCGAGCACGCAAAAACTCTTTTACGTAAGCGGGCTTTTACCAACTTGAAAGACTCTTTAACGAAGAGGTGCTGCACAGCAGACACACGGCGCCGATGGTCCCGTTTTTGTGTTTCCCTCTGGATAGCTTGGCTATAGAGTTCGAAACAAAACTCGGTCAAAATAAACTGTTGTCTCTCGAAATATAACGTGAAAGCTTATTGTATTACACGTTTTCCAAATAAATTCAACAACGTCAGATTAAGAAGCGTTAATGAAAGATTTCGAGTGGTAGTTTAAAGCGCGTTTGCGTGACATTCCCGACCTGTTTGAACTGCTTACGAGAGTACAGAAGTAAATGAGCGTTACTGGGTTTACTACACCTTCTGTGAGACATAAAATATTTTTTATGATGAGTCTGGACGACAGAAAAATACGAATTTGCTTATTTTCTTTATTATATGGTAATGGCTGGTGCCCACTGTTTTCTATGCTGCTCCTTTTTGGCCGTAAAAACATTGACGAACTCCGCTTCCAGAAAAGAGCGCTTTTGAAGAAAGAGATCGCTCCCTGTCGTGTGTCTGCGTGCAGAACTCCCTTTCGGGAGAAGTCTTCTTGTTCAAAAGACTTTCGAGTGCTTCTGTGCCAGGGGTATTAAAAATTTTTGCAAAAAGTTGCGCAAGGGCGGTGAACGATGTAGCAAACATAGCGAAGGAGCAGTGCTGACTTTGTCACTACATCACAGAAAACGCGTTACTAGCTCCTGGCAGCCTATGGCTAAATATTTGTTGGTGTGCTAATAGTCACAAACAGCAATTATGATACATCAAGTGCCTCTTTCTTGAGCACTACATAAACGAAGATCATGTATAGAAAAAGACAAAACAACACCACTACCACAATGCGTCGCGAAACGTAACATGAAGAATTGCATAATTATACAAAACATTAAAAAACAGGAAAGTAATCACAAAGGTAATACAGAGCTAATAATAGCAGTGTGAGAAAACGAAGAGAAAACAAAGAACGTACCCGCTATGAGTTATACTCACAATCAATTATTTTTTCGAACACCTGATGCTGAGCCCAAATGAAACTGGCGTAGGCTATACTAGGAAGCCCAAGTGGTAACAACCCCTGCAGGAATATGAGGCGAAAAGCATAGCATGCAAAATAACGCACGCTGAGGTATTACAGCGCTCTTGTTGAAAGAGCCATTGATGCCTGGCTGATAAATCTGTTTTTTATCTGTTAATTATTTGCTAATGTGTCGGGTCACAATAACGGTAGAAGCTAGCGGGGACAGCGCGCTTTTTCTAACTTCGGTGCAGCTTGCTGCTGCAGGCACTCCTCTTGATCACAGTACACACGCATGCGCGACACTATATGGCTTGGTAGGAGCCTAGAACTGAAAATAACTGTGAGCTTTGATGCTCCAGCAGAGTCGTGTTGATACAGGGATCAACCTGACTGGCCCACTGCATCACGTCAACATGACGCATACAAACTACAGATAAGTTTTTTGAATATGTGGCATAATCCTTGTTTTCCACAATAAATTGTAAGGTATTTTGCAAGCACCAATTCAGAACAGGTATTTTATTGAATACCAGCAGATTTCAATAACTGCGGTGAACGTTATAAGGGCGTTAGTCAGATCTACTGTGAACACTGCCCTCCGTGGCATGGCGGACCCCAAACGCCCGCACGAGACTTAGCTTTCAGTGACAGCTGCCTCGGACGGCACCTTTATCATCATGAAGGTTAATTGTCCGCGGTAAAGGTGTAGATCTGCTGTATTACGGTGAGGCAGTGGTACAATACCCACCAGTCTTGCGCGTCACGTCGCAACTTAAGTTGGTTATGTGCAATACGTATTGGGCTTTGTCTTGAAGACCGTGACGATTATTTCATTCAGCTTGCATGCTATTCGTAGTAGGCTTAATGTAGCTCGTGCGTTTTTATCTTGTCGATGAGAACAACGCATTCCTTGCATGGTGTAAACAAATAAGCAAATCACGTGTAACTTACGTATTTTTGTCTTTTATTTTCTTCAGCTGGCCCACAAGTCCGTACGCGGCCCGGCACAAGTAAGGTCACAGTCGATGATAGACACTTTTTCTAATTGCAGAGTTAGCATCCCTGCAAGGCAGATTGTCCACCTAATGGCGGAGTAGTTAGTTTGGCACTCAGCGTGTCTGCACTATAGTGCTGGTGCGGTTTGTGACAACTATGGATGCGTAGCTAGCAGAGCTGGAACCAGGGTACCTTCCTCGGGGAGGAGGGAGTTACCGTCGTCTTCGCCCTGCATCTGTGGTGGTAATGGCATGTGGATATAACGGAGCGGTCATAGACAAATTCTTTTGACATGTTGCAGTATCCGTCCAGAGAAACGCAGTTGCACTGTCTGAAGCCTTGGGCTGAGTGGGCCATGGAGCAAATATTCACGAATCAGTGGTGGAACAAAATACGCCGGGTGCAGTGGCGGAGTAATGGCAGGAGGCAAACGGAATTAAAACACATTACTATGGAGGGAATAAACTTTTTAACAGCGAAGCAGTTTAAGCCAGCCTTAATTTGTGGTGCGTAGCCGTGGTAGCCATGTCAACCCGAAGGTAGAAGAGGAGGAGGAGGAGACCGCATGCATGCGCACGCGGTCTCCTCCTCGCCAGCTCTCTGCTTTCCCGAAACTTCCCTCTCTTCTCTCCGCGGCGCGCTGAGCCAGGAGAAAAAAAATCACAGCATATCCACGGGGTGAATGATGAGGAGTGGGCGAAGCTCCGGAGGGAATCATCGGTAAACCGTGAATCTTCCGTGTAATTTGCCCAGTCGATCATCATGTAAAGACGTGAGAAACACTGTGTGTATATATACAAAATCAACTTTAATTTGAACTTGAACTTGACTTGCCACCGCTTTCAACGCGTTTCGAACGTGCTGCCCAAGGCGGTGGCAAGTAAAGTTCAAGTCGAGGAGCGTTTATGAATACGGGGGTAAGGCGGAGAGGCCACCGCGCCTTACACCAGCTTCTTACACGGGCCGTAATGCGCTAGCACAAACGCGTTAGAAACGCGCGGTCTTTCGTTAATTTTGGGTATTTATTGTCATCGTGGTGCGTGTGTCCATGTGCGCTTTGTGGCGTAGTGGCTAGCGCCACGCGTGCGGAAGCGAGGGGTCCCTGGTTCGATTCCGCGCTACGGAAACAACTTTTGGAATATTTTTTTCATAAAACTAGACGTGGCTACCTACTACGACGACGACGACTACTACTACTACTACTACTACTACTACTACATACTACAGAGTAGGGACAACCCACACTCTAAGGAGCTTCGCCCCTTAAAAGAAGGCGAAAGCTTGCACTAGACTGCGCAAAGTTGAAGACACAGCGAAGCTGGTCGATTGATATCGAGTGGCTAGCCTCCAACGCGTTCGGCGTCGGCAAGCAGCAGCGTTCTTGGCACTTTGTCAACCTTGGTTAGCCTGCCTGCGTTTGTGGCCTGCCAAGAACGCTGTCGCTCGTAGGCGCCGACGCGTCCAGAGCTAGTCACGTCACGCGAAATGTCGCGAAAGGGAAGGCACCTCCGAAAATTATTGCTCGGGAATACCTTCCTACATGCGTGGTTAAGTTAAACCAAGTCAAGACCCAGCAGCAAACAAGTTCATACCTAGCAGTAGCAGCCACTTAGCTTCGCTGTGCCTAAGCTTTGCGCGACCGAGTGCAAACTTGCCAGATTTTTTTCTGGATGGATCGTCTGCTAACTCGAACCAGAGATTTTAAGGGCCCATATTAAAAGCAGAAATCGGGAACATAGCAAGCTAGGTGGCATCAGCCACGACGGCATGCTAAAGAGGATGCTCGTATTATACATCCAACACCCCAAACATCCTTACATGCTCTGTATGAAATGTTCTATGAAACTGTCTGCCGTAATTCTTTTTCTTTTTTTTCGTGCACACATTAATTTAATATTTCTTCTACAAACAGATGAAAACTGAAACGCTCGCGCCTTTTGCAGTTCGCCTAAGTGATTGTGCTTGATATGCTTTTCTTTCTATTATGTGTGTGCGAACTGCTCTTGCACATAGTTTCAGTGCTTGTCACATAATGCTTCTGCAGAAACAATCATGATATTTCATAAATACATAATCGCTTCGAAAAGCTGCAGCGTCAAACAGGAAGAGGGGTGAACAGTGGCAGGAGACGATACTGCGTCACGCAAATATCAGAGCAGTGAGTGCACCGGGTAACGACACGGTACAATGATCGGTGCTGCATGTGCAGGAATGTTGAGAACACATTGAGAGAGGGTGGCTTTGCCGGGACATGTTCGCGTTTCCGAGCTGATGGAAAAGTGCAATGTGGGCAAAACATACATCCGTGAGGGTCCTACCAGAAAGGTGAGAGAATAAAGCGGCATGGGGCCAGTACTCGCAATAGCCAAGTGCTGGCGCCAGCACTCTTTGTAGGAATAAAATGAGAGTAAACAGCGTTTATAAGCTATTAATTGTGGCAGGCATGTTCCGTCTTGCGTATCTTCATTATTTGGTTTGTCTGTGTGTCGATTCGTTAGGAACGGGCCAACCGGTTCTGCCACAGGTTTTTTTTTTATCTGTGCAGTTTCAACGCTTTCACAGCTTTCACACGCGTGTTTTTTTTTTTTTTCAGTACGTTCCTTCGGCTTACAGGTGGTTCAAGGACTGCCGGAGGAGGAAACGTAACGCCATCAATAGAGTTGTTAAAGTTTCATATCTGCTTTCGTCTCCGAAGACACCTGTTCAACGTGCCTGCACTGATATCTTCACTCCTCATTTCTTAAACACACGGTTCATGGAGCATTTGTGATGACAAGGCTATATGCGCCAAGAACCCTTGCAGCCAGCATCAACTTTGTATCGCATATTTATGTTTTGCGCACTATTCAAAAGAAAATGCTCGCGCAATTATATGACCTAAAATGCTATTCGCAGATGGGAATTTCACATGTGTTTCTCCAAAGTGACATACGAGCTTTCCAAGTGTGGTGCAAGAGTGCCCGCTCACTGAATTTGATTCTGGGCATTGTCAAACTCCATCATATTGTCGAATTACGTAGCCATCATTCCAGCCCTGTTTGGCCCATAGAGATACTATGGTCTCCCTGATTGGTTCGAAGTGCCGTCATTTCCGAATTTAGCAATGCAGCGTAAGTCCGCAATGACCCAAGGCTGCTGTTGTTCTGTCCGTTCCTGAGTTTTCGTTCCTGCACTGTACTGTTGCAGCAAAAGCCTGTATGAAAACAAGCGATCGACTCGCCAAGATCATCATGCCTTCGCATTTCCATGTTTTATATTCATAACCACACCTGCTACCTTAATTGCGCTTCCTGCGCTTACTTGCGCTGACTGCAATAAATTTGTGTGTCTTTTTGTATTTCCGACTAAGAATTACACGGACACAGAAATTCCTCATTTGTAATAAGTTGGTCAGAAATTTTTATATGTCTATTAATTTAGTTCGCGAACGTTCTGTCAGCCAATTCATTTCGCTTCTTCATGCAGATGTGCATCTTATTTATCCAAAAGTGCAACTTCCAGGTTCTTTTTTACGTTTTAAAGTGAAACTTTGCCTCTTTCAGTCTAGGCTTTCGAAAATCAGTAAGTCATAATGGGAAACACTTCATACTCATTGCTGGCAGTTCCAAACTTAGTATCACCAATTGCATGGCTAGGTCAAAGACTTACAGATTGTGAAGAAGAGACGGGGATATAAAGCGTAACCCCTGCCTGACTGGAGGAACTTGACTGAATGGAATATTTTACAGGAGCACTAGTAAACGTGTGTGTGTGGGGGGGGGGGGTGCAGGGGGGCAGCCGCAGAATACGCTTGGTGAAGGCTGGTAAACCTAGCAGCTAGTATCTTAGTTAGGCTTTCATTGAATGCGGTAAAAAGCCTCTTCATTGCCACTGGCATCACCTTGTCAACAGCTCCGTCTACTACAGAAAGTGATGTGACTTGAAAAAATGTGGATTCACTAGACGCTTCGACCACGTAGCTGGCATCACACTGTCAAGAACAGGTTGGCATTACCACTAACCAAATACTAACACGTTACTAGTCCCAAAAAGCACTACCCAGTTAGTAAATACAGGTAGTAAAAGTGGTGGTAGTGAAAATCAATAGCTTCTGAGGCTAGTACAAAATACTAAACCAATCTCCTGAACATAGTAAACATCATTCACCCAATACCAGCAGACTGGTTAAAGCACTACCTTTTAGGGTGGTTTAAAGTACTAACTAACCAGTAAAAAACACTACCTCAAATACCAACTGGCTAGTTAAATGCACTACCTTTTAGGCTTGTTGAAAGTACTAACTAGCAGGTAAATAACACTAACCCAAATACAAGCTGGCTAGTTAAAAGCATTACTGTTTAAGGTACCTGGAAGTAATAACCAGCTAGTAAATAACACTAACCCAAATACCAACTGGCTAGTAAAAAGCACTACCCTTTAGGATAGTTGAAAGTACTAACTAGCTAGTAAAAAGCACTACCTTTTAGGGTGATTGAAAGTACTAACAAGCTAGTAAATAACACTAACCCAAATACTAAGTGGCTAGTAAAAGCACTACCTTCTAGGGTAGTTGAATGTACTAACTAGCTAGTAAATAATACTAACTGGCTAGGTAAAGGTACTACCATCTTTGGTAGCTGTAAGTACTAATTAGCTAGTAAATATTAGTAACCCAAATACTAACTGGCTAGTTAATAGGTACTACCGTTTTTGGTAGCTGTAAGTACTAATTAGCTAAGTTATATCACTACCATGTCAGGCTAGTAATTATCACTAGGTCAAAGCATGTTATCGGGATATTACACTCGCACAAACAGCAGAAATGATGCATTATTGTAGTTGCATCAGGCGTTTCAGTGCAATGCAGCAGGGGAATGAAGCAGACATTTCAGGAACTGGAGAAATGAATTTTATTAACTCATTGTTTTCAATCATTCCTTGTCTGGCAAGGTCTGCGGCTTCTTAACTGCAGAAATCACCTGCACTCTCCCAAGTGTTGCTGGTGTTGATGACGGCAGTCCACAAAAATGTTGAATAAGTGCGAAAATATTTTTGTTCTTCTGACTGTACATTCACAATATAGATCCAGTAAAGTTCCATAAGCAAAACAAATCCTGCTATTAAGTCGAGGGCTTCCAATTCCAACCCTTCAAATGTTGCATACAAAATCGTTCCATCTTCTGTGTCCTTGGTGATATGTGCGGAGTAGACATCCTGTAATAACATTCACCAAAGGTAAGCACACAAGAGTAAAGTAATAAGACAAAGCGTTTCTTGCCAGCCTTCCTAAAAAGTGCGGTTTTTCCTTCACCAGGAAGGCCAATATCTCCACCACACCAACAGCAAAGCGGTCTGTAAGCAATGAAAAAAATGCCAATGCAAATTGATGCTGTGAAAAGAAGTGATTACTGGAATGACAACTCAGATAACAGGCAGCATAGTGGGCACTGAGAAGTAAAAACAACAGATAATGCCGTGAAAGCATGATAATCAGGTTTGTCGCAACACGGCCATTCGCGACTAATAATGCCAAAACATACATGCTTGAACAAAATAGAAACACGCACAGGGCAATCTGGAGAAAACGTTGGCAGTGCATGCAAGTGGATCATTTCAAACATGGTGTGCTCAAACACCTCATATTTCCTAATGATAACTCATGGGTGTTTAACGGAATAAAGGTAGTCTTACATGCAAAAATTTCTGCTAATCTTTTACCCATGTCAGTCTGTCTTTCAATGTTGGACTGGCTGTCATAGAAAAGTTCATAAAACAATTGGCAAACTTACGACGGCAAATATTTCAGGTTCATAACTTTGAGACACTGCCACTTAAAATAAATATACCTGATAAAACTTTAGTTAACATTTTTTCTTCTGCAACACAGAAGTATGACATCTTTGTTGCTCAAAGATATCTTTGAAAGAAAAAAATTGCTTTACAGAAATTATTGGCATTATAGGTTGAGATTCATTGGTCACGAATATAGGTTATATAGCTCATTTTGGGTAATAGTTTGGAAAGAAGAAAAAGAACAATGTCGACCTATATCTGAATACGGCATCTTCAAAAAATTATTCCAGGGATGAAACAACACTTCTTTATTACGCATTAACTTACATTGCGTATTCCGACATAGCACAAACTTTACATTTATGGGAAGACGATGAAAGCAGCTCTATTAGTTCAGTGCATGCTTTCTGGTGCTGTTCAAGTGCTATTTGCTTTTTTTGGTGTTAAATTATGTGTACCATGCACTCAAAGTAATACATGCCACAAGCTCTATAAAACAAACCGACCTTGCTACATACGTTTCTTAGCATCGCCATCAAGCGTGGCCATCTCAGTGTCTTTTTTTGCTGGCGGCTCCTTTGCACTTCCGAGTGTCTTCGTTAAATAAAGACACCTCTCTTCATGCAGATTGATGAAATTGAGAAATTATTTCTCAGAAATTGACATCACTCACAACTTGAAACTCCTGGTATAGCTGAACAAACAATTTAGACGCAATGTGTTGTTGATACATTGCTTCGAAACACCAAAAATCTTTCCAGGTAAAACACAAGCTGAAAAAGTAGACTCACGATGTCACTGATTGCTAAAGCAGGATATTTTTCAAGCACTTGAGCATTCGATGGAGTGGCGTCCCTTATCCAATTTCTTTCCTCCCCTAGTGTCTTCTTCATTGAGTCCCTCAGTTTTAGCAAATCTGGGACCCGTCTTTTCAATTCTGCTTTCACGAAGCTTACAATGCCCAGCCAATGACACGCTGTCAATATGCTCCTCAGGGGTACCAATCATAGCCTGTGAATCTTCAATCAACCATGCCAGGTGAAATTCACGGCAATTTGTGAACCTTGGAGCAGGCAACAAAATATAAGCCACGGAGCTGCACATTCGGGGTTTGGCATACTGAAGGTGAAAATTGCACTTGTCAGAATGCTTTTGCATTAATGCACACAAGAATGCGGTGGATTGTGCATCTACTAAATAATGGCTTGTAGAAGCATACTTCAGTGTGTTGAAATTGTACGTGTTAGACTAACCGTGCGGCATTGCTTCTGTATCGTGCAAGGCTCGCCTGCCATGCGAGCGCATGCGCCGCTACCGCCATGCGAGCGAGCTACAGATAAAGACCACACGTGCTTATCATGCAGGGTACTATATAAACCCACCTCGTCTTGTTAATAAACATTCTTTGGTGCTGACTTCGCACTTGTCACATCTGTTACAGCTTCACAGACCGAGAAGTGTCCTGCACACTTCTTTTATGGCCAAATTTCATTCTGGCCTCTTGCATGGGAGACACACTGTCCATGAGCTTACGCACACTGCCCATTCTGTACTGAAAGGCCACCTTCCTTGGGTCCTGTGCATAAAGAGCAATTTTAGAGTGATAAAATCTCAACACTGGGCAGAAAGCACTCGGGTAACAATTCCTCTCACATCAATTCAATCGGTTAGTATTCACATAAAATATGCTACAGCACAAATGTCACACAATAAAAGCTTAGACAGCAAGAGTGAAATGAAATAGGAACACCACTCCCCACTGCCACATTGGGGTAATTCTAAACGCTCACTAATGCAAAATAAATACAATGACCACAAAACGAACAGTAGAGGTCTGTGAAGGTGATTTCCTACATTCATAAACTTTCCCACAATGTATAAAAAGTACAATCAAACCAGTGTGTCATGGCAAAAAAAGTTGCCGCAGTGCGCAAAACAACATAGAACTAAATTCATAGATTTTGTGGCAAGTATCCTCTATGAATTTCCTTTATGAGGAAGCTTTCGCTTGGGCCCGATTCCGATGTCGCCTATACAAATACATGTAAAACGCAGAAAGGCTTTTACGAGATAACCACTGGGCCAATTTTAATGAAATTTGTTGCATTTGAGATAAAAAAATTCTAATGACTATTGGAAGCGGAATTTCTGTTTCGCGCCTGGATTGTTTAAACTTTCAATAATTGGCAAGATTAAGAAATATAGAAGCATGATGTTTACAAATTCGTAGCTTTGTACGTAGAACAATTATCGCAGTTCTGTAAGCAGCAACAATTAGAGCACACAAAGCGGTCAAATTTGATATACCAATTTGTATCTCATGTGAATTTGTTACCTTGTTTACAAGGACTTTGCAAGAATTCACAAATTAGTGGTCTATTTGAGAGCCGTGTATAACATAAAATTTTCGCCCGCTTTAGATGTACTATTACGTGCAATTTACTGATTTGTGATATTTTTCGTTGCCGAGTTAGCGCTGTAAATTTGAGTTTCGTTTTCTCAAGATTTGCGATTTCTGTCAATTTTACCTAAAATTTACCCAAATAAAATCACCAACAATCGCTACATTCTAACTTTTTCTCGTAAATGCAACAAAGCTCATCAAATTTGGTACAGTGGTTGCCGATAAAACCGATTTCTTTTTTTCCATGTATTTAGATAGTTACCCCAGAGCTAAAGCTTCCTCTTAAGCTATGTTTGCCAGTACATCGGGCAAACAGGTAGATTTTAATAAGAGGGCTAAAATGCAGTCTTAACATGCGGAGTAAGGCAGGCGGCTTCTGAGCCGAATGGATGCCAACCATTTTTTCACGTCACGAAATTTCTCATGAAGGCTAAAGATAGAACAACGCACGAAATCGTGGAAGCTGTTTTGAGTAAGAAAGCAGGAGATAAATGCCCGAGTAAGCTATCTGTTTTGCTAGGTGATGCCACAACCAAGCTTGTCAATGGTTTTATTTAGGTATTTATCATTCCGCCCTCACGTAAAGGTTCCCTTAATTTTGTTGCGAAATGACTAACGTAAAGTTTATTGCGAACGCACTACTAACCTACCAACCTTGATTTCACAAGTGTTTGCATGAAGCCTCTTCGTGACTTCACGGAAATCTACCACGCTCCCCATAAAACATGAGCGTGTGCCGCACCGCTTAGTCACTCCTTGTAAACGACGACACCTGTGGTGATTTCGCACAACATTCCGTGGATGACGCAGCCAAACTGCCTGTGTCTTTGTCTTGTTTTTGTGTATGGTGTTTACAGGTTGTTTGTTTCTTGTTCAGTCCATTTCCATGGACTGAACCATGGGCCATGGTAACTGCACACCGATGGGAAATGGACCATGTTTGTCCATGGTCCATTTCCCATCGGTGTGCAGTTACTAAACAAAAAGGACAAAATATAAAAAAAAGTTTACTTATGATGGCTGATGCTTTTAATCATGATTCTGTTAGACGTGGTTTTCTTGTACTACCATTTCCATGCATAATTTTGGTATCTGGTCTCAGCTCGATGACATGTGAAAATTTTCCGATAGCTCAATGGTTGGGCAATGTGTCATAGTTATGCGCAATAAAAGGCAGATTTTAGTGCAATCACATTAAGTTGTGTGGTTGAGTAGTATACAAACTTTGCTCTGAATAAATAAAACTTCGAAAGAAAAAGAGGCAACTGTTGCCTCCACACAAAAATAAAACCAATATTACAGTGCATCACTACTACTGTCTAAATTAAAGCAGAAAATATGCTGGATACCACAACTGGCTCACTTCCACAGGGTAGCACTCCGTAAGCAATACGATGCAGCACTGCGGCAACCCGTGAAGACTATTGAACCGAAACTGAAATGTGATTCTTCCTGGAACCAGAATTGAACCAAAAAGTTACAATTTTTTTCATTGCGGATTGAAACTGGAAGAAAAAACAATAGTTTTCGGTTCAAGCTGACCATCTTTTCAGGAGCTTTTCATCCATGCATTCCCTACGCTTGTGGCTCAACTATGCTATCTAATTTGTAAATACACACGATAGTCCCGTGATTTAAAAAGCAGCAGCACCATTACAACAGTTTTCAGCTTACTGCGTCAGGGGGGCAGACTAGGAGTTGTGTTAACGCGACAATATTTGCATCGTATCCGACGTGTGGACTTGCGAGACTGTGAGGCATATAAAAAATGCTTGAACCAACGGGGCACATATACTTGTTGCTTGTCTCCAGTATGATTTTGAACAACAGGCATTGATCTCTTCATTAGCACCAATTAAAACAGGCCGTTTAGTGAAAAGGTCCTGCTGGGCCATTGACCACATAGATCAATGAAGCGAACCATCAAGGCTCTCCTAAAATATTTAGTTAACAAAGGCCTGGATTCAAGTCTCTGAGCGGGCCCTCCGAACACAAACATGTGTATAATGGCATCCTGCTGCCTGTCCTCATCATTACTCCTCAGTATCGTATTTTTCCCCTCTTCAGGACGGGAACAAACAGCGCTCGGTCGGGACGAAGTGAGTAGACAGACAAGGTGCTGAACTAGCAACCACTGGTTTATCGCTCGGAATGCAATATATACAATAGACTGGTGCAGCGCAGAAGGCCGGAAAACACATGGTTTTTGCGCCGCGAAGGGAATAAAATCGTCACATCACGTGCGTCGTCATAGCAGGTTATCATGTTTTTAACAAGTAGTTCATCCCGCAGCTATGCAGAGAAACAGAGGGTACGCTGACGCAGGAGTTTCCGTGCGATTGAGTGCAACACGCTTCCCAAATCTCGCGTGCTCTTTGTTCTGTATATCTACCTAGTATTGTACAATCTTTAAAGAGAGGTTTGCAGCCGCATTCTTTGCAGTGCTGGGCTAAATGGCTGGGTACAGACCCTTTCATTGCGTATGCATGCTCTCTCAGCCGGTCATTCAAACATAGGCCTGTTTGGCCAATGTAGCAGCGTTTGCACTTGATCGGGATCTTATACAGAACTGCGTATGCGCAGTCAACGTGAGGTTTTCTTTGTTGTTTCTCACAGATTGTTTTTCTGGGGCCTTCCTTGTATACCTTGCGGCATAACGACGACAGCTTGTCCCTTGCGCTGAACAAAACGAGTGTGCCTATTTTTCCGGCGGCCTTTTTTAAATTATGCGAGACCCATGGACATAAGGTATGACGGTTGTGCTCGCATGAGGTCCCTTGTCCTGGGCGTCACGTCCTGCCCTCCCTCTTGTCAGGGTCACCAAAAGCTTTTCTGAAACACCCGTCAGCAGGGCGATGGGTACCCAGCCCGGATGATCCGGTGCACTTGGTGCATGAAGCTGCTAGCCACCTGGTGGTGGCATGAACGGGTCAGAGCTGCTCTGAGACATGAAGGGGAGAATACTTTTCTTCGAGCGGGGGTTGTATGCCGAGCATACGTGTTCCCTTTCAAACGATATCTCTAGGTCCAGAAACCTTATCTTTTTATTGGAGGGATGGTCGATCGTGAGTTCCAAAGGTTTCAATACCGATTGAAAGATGTTGAAAATTTCCTTTGCACACGATACTTGGCCTGTTCTGTCAGTTATGTGTAGCACAAGGAAATCATCTAGAAAGCTAAATGCTTTAGTTACGCTGGTCGGTAGGAGGCAGACCATGAGGCTTCTGTCAAAAATTGCTAGCACAAGGTTGCTAAGAACAGGAACGATACAGGATTCAATGCACACGGCTTCCGGCTGGATGAAAGTTTCACCACTGTAGCTCATGAACGTCTATTCGAGGTGAAAACTAAGGAGCTCTAAAAACTTGAAAATATATATGTCACATGCATTCTGAAACTTAGTGGTCCCATACTTATCCATGCACTGGCTAACTTCATCACACGCGAGGTTATCGGGCAAGGAATAGAATAAGTTTTTGACGTCAACTAAGAAGGCACCTACTTGCTCCGAGTACTCATTCTGAAGGTATTCGGCAACACTGGTCGGGCTCATGATGACGCACGGATCATCAACGGGGAGGATATCTAGGGACGACTGCAAGTAGGAAGCCACGCACCGTTGCCCAGTACCACGCTGCGAGACTGTGGCTCGGAAAGGATTGCCTTCTTTGTGGGTTTTCACGGAAAAGAACAGAAAAAGGCACAAATTTCCTGCTGCCGTGACAGACTTGACAAGGGCAGATAGACCCAGCTCTTTACAAATCTTGGCCGCTCGGGTTCTAGTTTTTGTTTGGTTGACGCCGACCAGCCCTTTGAGGTTCTTTTAGATCGCCTCTTTAGCTTTGCAGTCGTATTCCCGCCTTGGAAAAAGAACGAAGCCCCCCTCTTTATAGGCCTGAAGGAGTCTAGCGTCAGCTCTTCGTAGCGAGGCCACAACGAAGCGAAAGCGTAGAAGAGTTTTCTTGACCTCTTGCGATAGGCACTCGACGCCTTCCTGAACCAGAACAAAAATGGTTTTGCTTTGATACTCTAAGTATTAGTTTCTTGAACAGCCTTTGCTCACTCGGACAGTAAATGAACTTACATAGCTTGTGCCGATGAAGTCTCTGAGGATCGGGTATTCTTGTAGCAGTTCTTCTGCTGCACAGTCATACAGTTCCCCTGGGTGCCGTGAAAGGAAAAACACACAAGTTTCCAAACTCAAAGCATGCTATTGTTTCATGGTGAGCACAAAGCAAAGTGAAGTGACAAGATTGTCATTCAATGTCACTGCAAGCGAGCAGTTGAAGTGCCATATGCTGTATTGTATTTGTGTGCCTTTAGCTTCCAAGCCCGACTACCAAAAAACTATACATTGTTGCCATCAACCACGGATTGCAAGTGATTGCTCAGAGCTCAGCAAGTGCACTGTATTGATTTCTAGACTCGCAGAATCAAGAAATCAATACATAGGATGTGTACAAGATACGCAGACTACCCGTTTCATTTTGCCTAGCACTAACACAGAACCAATGCATAGCAGCAATCGATATTTTGACTGCCGATCGATGCTTTACTGCATTTTGCGGGCTCGATCTGTAAGACACATTGTGATCGCAAATGAAGTTTCTTTTGTTTGTGTTTTCGCTGACTTTTCTGACTTCCATTTGGCCGCTAAGGTTGACTAAAACTGGTACTTACATCGCTGGTATGCGTTCTTAAGCGACAAAAGTCTGATTTCGTGTGGTGTTGTGATCATATGCAGAAAAATGAACATCCGGAGTGGAAATCTGTGTGTATCAGGAATGCTAATTGGGCCAGTTGGACAATGTTGGATTCATGGTTACGAAAATTCAGCACAAACACAAGGGACAAAGAAGCAAATGCATGACACCTCATGTTGTGCATTTGCTTTTTTGTCCCCTTGTGTTTGCATTGAATTTGCATAACCATTAATCCAAACTTGACTGTTCATTGCGGTGGTCAAGAAGTTTAATTCACACGAGCAAGCACGTCGTTCGTCACGGTGCTGTACTATCATATCGATGACTAAGACGTGGTGCACATGTGAGTATTAAAACATGTCTGACTGCATGTTACCACATGTTGCATCGTTGCAGAGTCAAAGTAGACTTAAAGTTTCCGCACACATTAACTTTTAAAGTGCCTTAGTATACTTGTCTGGACGGCATGCAAACCCCTGGCCGTGGGCAAGATAATTAGCAAGGCTGAAGCATCATTAGACTGGCTGCCGCATCTACTCAGAAGCTGGTTAAACCTCTAATCTTTTGGTAGGTTTTGTTTTGATGTGACGCATAATGTGACAAAGCTTAGGCGACTGTCAGTGTTGCGAGTTTCTCTCCTTTTCAGACTTGTCGGATCGGCACAAAACGCCTGCAGTTTTAGAACAATGAAGAATTTTTAAACTGTAGAGGACCTTGATGTTGAATATAAGGTGTCTTCAAGGGACAATTGCAGCAATGAAGAAGCCATGTTGCCTGCTAATAATACATTTTAAGTTAAAACCATTCATTATATTTTATTCAGCAAGGCTTTTTCTGAACTAGCAAAATTTTTAAAATGGTAAATCTTGAGTACCATATTGCCAATAAATAACATTTAAATTTGAAGCTTGCCGAAGTATCACTTAGAAATTGAATTTATTGCATTTTGCAGAAATGCCTGGTACACCCAGTGGTTAAACAGGTCAACTTCCCTAAATTACAAAACATTTGAAAGAAAACTTGACATTAATGGGAAATAGTCGCAAGTTTATTGTGCGGAGGTGTGTTGTTATCCACGACACCATCGGTGATTTTCTGGAAGAAGGTAGCTCTCCCTGCTTCAGGTTTGCGATATCAGCCTTGATATCAACAGCGCGGCTAGCAGCTTATACCCACGATGGGTACATCTGGGGTAGATGTCTGGGCCCGACGTGCTTGTTGCTGGCATTACGTCGCATTCTTCATTATTGTTTGTCAACACATTTCCTTCATTTTCGTTGGTTCCATGATCATGGTACCCTTCCTCTTTGCTGAAGAATATACGTAAAAATAGGATTAATGTAAATGGCATATAATGTGTACTGAGAAAAAAACGCATACAAAACATTACAGCTGAACGGCTTACTTTGTGGGCTGTGGAGCCAAAAGTTGGATTCTATCCCCATCACAAAAGGTGTGGACGCATCTATGTCTACAAATGTGTCAAACCGACTGCTGTACACCTGTAAAAAATTGAAACAGGCATGCAGTCAGTGAGACCACCAAGAAGCATCTTTTGCCCAATTGTGGCAATATGAGCACCTAATTTTGAATGCCTGAGGCGAAAGCGGTAGTATACATGCCCTTCAATAGGCAGTATGGAGATATAATAAAAGTGGTGAAGAGACATTTAGAGAAACAGTCTCCTTGATAAGCTGTCCTGGCCTGCCGGGGAAACCGTGATTCAGGCAGTTCAGGACAGCAAATGGAGAGAATGTGCATTTACGATCAGGGGAGGTTGGACAATGACACCTAAATTCTAGTTGGCAGATGTGAATACAAGCCCAACCAATTGGCTGCGAGCATCTTTTATGAAATGTCCAAGAGAGGCAAATTCATCAAGGTGTAAACATGCATCGCAAATGCAAGGTACAAAGGCAAATTCTGACACAAGTCTCAATATATATATATATATATATATATATATATATATAACAAAGCACGCAGACTGCTCACAGTCAATTAAGGCACAGTAGCCGTAATGTCACCTAGTCACCAAAAATAACTGCATCCTGAAAGGAGAGGTCGGCGAATATTTCACGTTTCAAATACGAAGATATGTCGGAACCCTCCCGAAATAAAAAAAAAGTTTAAAAAGGACGTTTAAGGACTCGTACGTTCCTTGTTCACAATGGAGGGACAGCACAGAATGGCGTTTTTTTAGTGATGACTTCCTCTGATATTATTACTATAGATCTGGCCCCTCGGTTCCCTTTCTTCTCGTCCTTTAAGTTACAGAAGATTGCGCATGCTTCTATGCATTTTTATATGCCAGCAAGGTCGCCTGAACACCTCTGGGATAACGCATTTGCTAACGCACGAGTTGCAAGGAAATATTAGAAATAGGTAGCTTACCTCAATCCTTTCAGAATCAGCTGCATCACGAAAGTCGCTGCTTAACAAAGCGGCAATCAAATCCGCTTTTTCGTTCTTGCCACTGAGTTGCATTACCTTTTTGCGCTGGTTTCAGAAAACAAGGTATTGTACTGCAGGAGCCGAAGACATCGGCACGCTTCAGCTTCGGCGCGAAATTTAACAATGAAAACCCGACAGCGTGCGCCGACTGTAAACGACAGTAAACCACATGGTAAACCACGCCGTCGCGCTGAAAACAACCGCGCGTCCGTGATAGCTGTCTCAGTACCTCGGTAAATGGTACAAACACCTTTTAGAAACGGTGTGTTGGCAAGCGCCACTATCAGGTTTTTGGGTGTTGCGGGTGTTGCATTGGGTCGCCGCGCTTCGTCTTCATTTCTCGGAGGCTACGTTCACTACTCACAACAATTGTGTAAGTTTATTAACACAATAAAACAGCGCAAAATTTGCATATATTTTGGTATATTAGGTTCTTGCTGCAAACAGTGAATCGTTTTACGCTTTGCTTCTTCTACCGTCAGTACACAAAAGCATGGCCTTTGAGATAAAGTGCACGAACTACGAAGATGCCGTTGATTCGTAAAAACTAAGTAAAAAAACTACTCAACAAATCCAGAATCCAAGATGCTACAGGTCCCGCGCGACTTCGCACCTGTTTGCTTTGTGCTGAGTGAGTCAGTTTAATTTTCGCCAGCGTTCACGATTTAATAATGGGGTCCTCCAGTATGAACAGTTGTCACATTTAAGTGTGTTAAGATGTTGCACAAAAACAAATGAGTTGTGGCGCGAGGAAAGAGGAAGGAAAACCAAGGGGAGACAGGATAGGATTGGGCGCCCTATCCTGTCTGCCCTTGGTTTTCTTTCTTCTTTTCTCGCGCCACAACTCATTTGTTTAGCTATGCAACAACTCGCCCAACGCACAACCTTGCTAAAGATGTTGCACGCATGCCCTCGCTGTCCATTTTCAGCGGCAAAGCTCGGCACGATCGTCTGGCACCTGAGAGACCATCATCATGAATTTAACTTCTCTGTTACATGCGGCGTCAAAGGCTGCCCAACGACATTTCGTAACTTTGAGTCGTATCGAAAACATCTCTACTGAGCGCACAGAAACTACATGCAGCTTAGGTCTGCAGCACAAGTCCACAACATCGAAGGTACTTTTGAGAGCGCACAAAGTAGCGACAACCCACCGATTTTGCGCCAGGCCACTGTGATGGATCGTCTGCGGGAGCTACTGGATCACAGTACACTCTATTCTTACTGCTGTACAGTGCTGAGATAGAAATTGTTAATTCTCTTGGTTCTAAACGTAGCATCCACAAGCTTCTTGTTGTGTACTTCAGTGCACTGAACTTGCATGCTTGCTTAAGATCACAGCTTTATACCATCCATGTTGCAGTTATTGCACGCCACAAGATTGTTGTGGAGCACGGAATCGAAGCAGTTCTAGAGCCACTCTTGCGTGATGTGTCAGCATTGCAAAAAACTGGCTTCATCAGTAGACAGGGTGCTGCCACAGTGAGAATCTGCGGTGCCCTTGTTGCATTCTGTGGTGACAACCTGTCAATGAATAGATTGGGTTGTTTCACCTGCTGCTTTAGCAAAAGGCATGAATGCCGATATTGTACTACTGCATTCAGAGAGTTCAAAGCCATTTTGAATGAAAAGGACGTTCAATTACGAGATGTAGCCCTGCACAATACCCACCTTCACACTGCAAAATAAACAAACCCTGCCCTTTATGGTGCAACGTGCGTGTCGCCACTAAATTCTGTTGGGTACTTTGATATAACTTTGCAACTTTGTCCTGGTAATATGCATGACCTTCTCGAAGGTTCCATTCCTCATGTCCTTATAGAAGTATTGCGGGGACTGATTACGTCTAATGCCCTTGCATATTGTGACCTAGAGAGGGTGGCATCATTCCAGTATGAGTTCCATGACAGGAAAAACAAGCCCAAAGCTTTGGACAGAGGCTTTGGGAATGGGGTGAATGGCTGCAAACGTACAGCATCCCAAAAATGGTGCCTGTCATGTTTCGTTCACTTATATATGCAGACACTGTACTGGAAGACAACGAGCACTGGGATGTGTACTTGAGACTCAGAAGAATTAGTATTCTCGGATGAGATTCCAAGAGACCACCTTGCTTGGCTTCAAGATGAGATAAAGTACTTCTTGTCTTCATTTTCTCATCTCTACCTTTCCAAAGCCACGCCACAGCTCCATTTTTCAATACATTATCGAAGCCTCATCAGCCAACTTGGTCCGCTCAAGCACTACTGGTGTATGTGGTATGAAGCTAAGCACCAGTACAATAAATCTGTTGCATCTCGCAGTGAGAACTTCAAGTACATTCCTAAGTCTGTTGCTGAGCGCCATCAACTGCTCCAAAGCTTTTAGTTCACGAACATTCAGTCCAACAAAACTATCAGAACGACAAAAGCAAAGCTGATTAACTATGACCAGTTGGTTTTATGTCTCCAACACGTCTTTGCCCTTGATGTGCCTATTTGGGAAGTTGGTACGGCCACTGTCCAGCATTCAACGCACAGAGTACTGGATGTCATCATTCTGGAAAAGTGCCAACTGCCTCGTTTTGGACAGAGCGCTCGTAGGTACATGTACTGTGGCAGCCTTTTCATTGTTGTAAATGTTTTGGAAACGATAGCATTTCAAAGACATCGTTGGTCATACCTGGTGACTAAGACAGAAGAACAGAGAGCTGTAAAGCCACTTGTGCTGCCATCATATCAAGTGCTTGACTTGTATTCGGGATGAAAATTGATGTTAAAACCAGAAATAATGCCAGTAGACTGAAGTAATGTCGGTCATTGCAAGTAGAATATTATGAATATTATTAAAGAGAACACCACATTCCATCTAACAACCACAACGTTGTTGCTGTAGTTACAACAGTGGTGCAGGTGCTGCACCATTTGCACCACGCTTCGTCAGTCCGCTTTTCCTGCGTCATTCTGCTCCAAAATGCATCATTGCGCCGAAACGGCACCCAAGCGGTGCCTCCATTTGCCACCAAATGTGAGGCAACAATGAGATGTTCAATGCCAGTCGCTTTGCACCGGGAACAGGAGAGACGCATTCGTTCAGCTTTCATTTGTGACGTGGGGCGCTCAAGCGAACTACCTGCTGTCTCCGTGGCGGCACTGTTTGGTGGGACCAGCCCAAAAAAGCTAGCGTGCGGGAAAGGGCGGGAACATTTATTTTTCATTTATCTGATATGTAGTAAGGTTTAGTTGTGCAGTGCATCGCTTAACTATAGTTTCCTCTTAGTTTGCCATGTCAGCTGCGACGCTTTAATGAGGGGAGCATAATTTTTGCTTTTTTTATTTGTCTAGAGTCCCATTAGGTTTAGAATGATGGTAAACGTTTATTATTAGGTGCAAAAGGGAGCAAATATTTCGCTTGTCTGTAGTCTTCTCTGGGTTGTTGCTCATGTCAGCAGTGGTGTAATAGCACAAACATTATTAACACAAACATCAACACGAACTACCAGAGCAGTTCGGTTTCTGGAGATTCCCTAGTGCATTTTGGTTGGGATTGTGCCTTTGTTTAGTAAATGATTGATTTGGCTGTTTAAAACATACAAGTTGTAGACTACAAGTATAATTCAAATTTTTATTTATATAATTTCATTTCAGTTTCGTGGGCCACATAGAGGCACTGTTGTAGTTCTGACTGTTTCATATAGCAACGTTATTTTTGTCAGAAAAACCATATGTAGCCTTGCAATGATTAAATAAACTGACTGTTGAATGCTTTGTCACACGAATAAGAACCTAAATAATAATGCATTGGTTGCGTGAAGTTGGAAGATGCTTAATTAATTTAGCCGTAACATAGTTGATTGATATTTGTTTATGATATCTTAGAGTGACTGATGTGTAAATCTTGTGACCTAAGGGTGGCAGAGGCTAGTGTATGATTATGCTGGTTCGGATTTAGCTCGCTACCACAGCAGCAGTGACGTGCTATTAGGTGGCGTGATACTCGGGTTATGTAGTCATGCAACAGTTATGATACACTATTTGTTTTTTTCTTTCCCAGCTTAATCTAACGCACATGAGAATGAATATAAAACTTAATTCAGAAGCGCTCTTAATTTGCCTTCATAACTTTCCCTTTATTACAATCGAACATGGTCCACGAGTATAGTCTCGTGACTGTTAGCAAATAGGCGTGCTTATTATTAAAGTTAGCAAACTTGAAATCTTCTAATTACAATGTGCACCCTATCCGCGTTCAATATCTAATAGAATTAGTTCACCAATTAATCAATTCGTGATTGTCTGACATAGCTTCTTGATGTTCATCAACCGTGCATAATTTTTTTGTTAATACACCCCCGCCTTATCTCTACTGTACATTAATTAGCAATCATGTATACTCATTCCTGAAGCACCTGCAGTATACCCAGTGTTTCAGCGATGACTGTGTCAAATCGCCAAAATAGGGAATTCGAGACAAAATGATAATCCCGCTGCCAACGATTCATTGTAATGGAAGATATGGAAGCTTGTGTGATAATTGCCTTCAAATAAGTTAAAGTGCTTCTATTTACCTTTTAAATTAACCTCTTAGAGGGCATGTTGTAATTTCAGAGCTGAGGTAGCCAGCATGCAGAGCACACCCATTTGCTAGAAACCTGCTCAGCTACCACTATGTTTAATAAATATCGACTCAAAGTTTGTGGTGAAGTCGATGGGTTCTATTTAGGTAGATCATACGGCAATCCTGTTAAATTTCCAACGTTTAATGTGGATCGTCTTTTGCCATGTCTAAACGAATATTTTCTCAAGCGCTCACAGGATGCCAAAGTCATCATCACTATTATGTTTGCATACAAAACTTGGCGCATGGATGGTACAACATGATGTGAGCAATAAAAAAAATCCGGATCCAGCAGTCATGCTGGAATCAATGTGAAGCGAAGCTTTGGTGAAGTGGGCAAATTCTTTACAACAGCAATGCATACAATTTTGTTTTATTTTCATGCTATGCAATATGTAATTCCATGAAATGCTTATGCTTATCCTCCACAAAGATGGAAATCTTATTAGCATCCAATTTTTATGCATGTGCATTACATCGCTTACAAGCTATGTCAAAATGCAATAACTGCATCAGGCGGATACACAGTGCGAGACGTACACACATAATGTCACAAGGACCAAGACGATGTATGATGCTTGTCGAGGGACGAATGGAAATGACAGGTGTATACAGAGCAACATTTAGGGATATTGTACTTGTAGTGTTACAGTGGGACATACCCACTCTGGAGGATTGGCCAAGAACGGGCCCACCTCTATGGCACATACTGAACGGCTAAATCAAACAGAGTAAAGTAAATCAGAGAAGTGAAATAAAAAGAACCATTTTATTATACTAGAGGTTGGATTGCGCAATATTTTGCCCAGACACACAGACGAGAGACACACACCACAGAGCGCTATTTACAACTATCGATTTTTTCCCTTGCGAACGGAATAAATACAGCAAGATACTCAAAGGGGGAGAGCGACAAAAAGCTTTACAAACAGGATCATCCACCAATACCAAGCCAGCTTTGTCACATGATCATTTTTGGTGCACTCGACATCGCAAAAAAAGTAACGAGGATACAAAATTTCGGATTAGCGAGTGAGGAAATCTATTTCTTTTGCACTAAGGGCATACTTTGATGGCATGCTTACGTACATACTTCCCACACATGCAATCTTATCAGCTTCGATTATCTCTCGCGTCATTTGGCTGCCATCTTTCCTCACAAGCTTGTATTTCTTAAAGAATTACCGACATCCGCAATCAATACAATGTATCCCAAGGTGTCCGGCGACTGCTTTTGTGTCTCGTGAAAATGTTGCGCAATCCAACCTCTAGTATGCTATTCCAACACGCCAGTCTTCCACCCTAACCATTTTATTCATCATCATCATCATCATCAGCCTATATTTATGTCCACTGCAGGACGAAGGCCTCTCCCTGCGATCTCCAATTACCCCTGTCTTGCGCTAGCGTATTCCAACTTGCGCCTGCAAATTTCCTAACCTCATCATCCCACCTGACTTTCTGCCGTCCTCGACTGCGCTTCCCTTCTCTTGGTATCCATTCTGTAACCCTAATGGTCCACCGGTTATCCATCCTACGCATTACATGGCCTGCCCAGCTCCATTTCTTCCGCTTAATGTCAACTAGAATATCGTCTACCCCCGTTTGTTCTCTGATCCACACCGCTCTCTTCCTGTCTCTTAACGTTAGGCCTAACATTTTTCGTTCCATTGCTCTTTGTGCGGTCCTTAACTTGTTCTCGGGCTTCTTTGTTAACCTCCAAGTTTCTGCCCCGTATGTTAGCACCGGTAGAATGCAATGATTGTACACTTTTCTTTTCAACGACAGTGGTAATCTCCCAGTCAGGATTTGGCAATGCCTGCCGTATGCACTCCAACCCAATTTTATTCTTCTGTAAATTTCTTTCTCATGATCAGGGTCCCCTGTGAGTAATTGACCTAGATAAACATATTCCTTTACAGACTGTAGAGGCTACTGGCGATCCTGAATTCTTGTTCCCTTGCCAGGCTATTGAACATTATCTTTGTCTTCTGCATATTCATCTTCAACCCAATTCTTGCACTTTCTGGATGAAGGTCCTCAATCATTTGTTGTAATTCCTCTCCATTGTTGCTCAATAGGACAATGTCATCTGCAAACCGAAGGTTGCTGAGATATTCTCCATCGATCCTCACTCCTAATCCTTCCCAGTCTAAGAGCTTGAATACTTCTTCTAAGCATGCAGTGAATAGCATTGGAGAGATTGTGTCTCCTTGCCTGACCCCTTTCTTGATAGGTATCTTTCTACTTTTCTTGTGGAGAACCAAGGTAGCTGTGGAATCCTTGTAGATATTTGCCAAGATATTCACGTATGCCTCCTCCACTCCTTGATTACGCAATGCCTCTATGACTGCTGATATCTCTACTGAATCGAATGTCTTTTCATAATCTATGAAAGCCATATAGAGAGGTTGATTGTACTCCGCAGATTTCTCGATTACCTGATTGATGGCATGGATATGGTCCATCGTAGAATATCCCTTCCTGAAGCCAGCCTGTTCTCTTGGTTGACTGAAGTCAAGTGTTGTCCTGATTCTATTGGAAATTATCTTGGTGAATATTTTATACAATACTGAAAGCAAGCTAATGGGTCTGTAATTCTTCAATTCTTTAACGTCTCCCTTCTTATGGATAAGTATAATGTTGGCGTTCTTCCAGCTCTCTGGTACACTTGAAGTTGTGAGGCATTGCGTATAAAGAGCCGCAAGCTTTTCAAGCATGATATCTCCTCCATCTTTGATTAAATCTACTGTTATTCCATCTTCTCCAGGCGCTTTTCCCCTGGTCATGTCTTTCAAGGCCCTTCTAACTTCATCGCTAGTTATAGAAGGAGCTTCTCTATCCGGTTCATCACTATTTCGAATGGAAGTAGCTTGGCTGTTTTGGCTACTGTACAGGTCAGTATAGAATTCTTCTGCTGCTTTTACTATGTCATCGAAATTGCTGATGATATTACCATGCTTATCTTTCAGTGCATACATCTTGCCTTGTCCTATGCCTAGTTTTCTTCTTACTGATTTCATGCTGCGTCCATATTTTACGGCTTCCTCAATTTTTCCCACGTTATAATTTCGAATATCCCTTACTTTCTTCTTGTTGATCAGTTTTGACAGTTCAGCGAATTCTATCTGATCTCTTGAGTTGGACACTTTCATGTTTTGTCGTTTCTTTATTAGGTCCTTTGTTTCTTGGGAGAGCTTCCCTACAGGTTGCTTTGGTGCCTTACCTCCCACTTCAATTGCTGCTTCTGAGATCAGCCTAGTTACGGTTTCATTCATTAGCTCTATGTTATCTTCATCATCCTGTTCTAAAGCTGCATATTTGTTTGCGAGCACCAGCCTGAATTGGTCTGCTTTTACCCTTACTGCCTCTAGGTTGGCCTGTTTCCTCGTGACTAATTTCACTCTCTCTCTCTTCAAATTGATGCAAATCCTAGACCTCACTAACCTATGGTCACTGCACTTAACCTTACCTAACACTTCTACATCCTGCACTAGGACTGTGCAGGATGTGCAAGTTAACCATTTTATTAACAGATCACAAATTGGTGTGCTTTAGTGGTGTGCTTTGATATATGAAAGCTGTCATTATATATTCATGTTTTATGTAGGAATTTTGTAGGTAGTGGGACATGCCCCTTCTAGAGGAGTGGCCAAGAAGAACCCAGTGGCAAATAATGCTGATTAAATCAAAAGAAATAAATTCAATCAAAGAATCGGTGAAATATAATTTACCATTCCCTTTACAGATCGATGAGCTTTAGAGAAGCCTGCGAACTGATGTTGTACGTTAAGGTGTCATGGAGTAAAATAGGTTTTCATTATGCAAAAGATAGATGAACATACTTGATTAGCATACAAGGGTTGTATGCCAATTCATGGATCTTTTCATATAAACTCTGTTTCCGTTAATGGGGCCAAACTTGAAGAAATATGCGAATGCTACGTAGCTGGATAGAACCAAAGTAATGCTGTTTACCATCGCTTGGAGATACTAAGGTTATTTTTAGAATTTGGCCTAATTGCATAATTAGTCTTAAATAATGACCTTCTCAATTATTTTAATTAAATGAAAAGTTTCAATGAGAAAATTGTAGAGCAACGTGCGAAACTCCCGATACAGCTTTCTATTGCTCAATACGTGCTACATATAAGTTTTTCCGAGCGTGAGAGCAGCCCGGGTGAATACACGGAAAATTTCCCCGCGACTGGCTGCTTGCGTATATTCGGGAGCATTTTCACGCTCGGAAAAACACTTTTATGTAGCACGTATTGAGCAACAGAAAGCAGTATCGGGAGTTTCGAATGTTGCTCTACAATTTTCACATTGACAATTTTCCTCTAGCTATAATAATTGAGAAGTTGAACAATTAATCAAGAATAATTATGCAATTAAGCAGAATGCAAAAAATCTGAGTATCTCCAAGCGACGGCGAACAACATTACCTTGGTTCTGTCCAGCTACGTAGCATTTGCATATTTTTAATGTTTGACCCAAGTTAAGTGAAACATCCTGTACATCCACAAATATCTCCATCAGGATAGTGACCAACCCAGCAGCCAGGCAAACTGCCAAACCCGATAAAGTGGAGAAGCAATGCTTTCCTTTCTTTGCATGTGAGAGGAAAGCTCGGCGAAAGAACTAAATGCCGCAGGACTAGAAGGATGTCATACTTCGAAGATGTATGACGTCGTGGATCAAATTCCGTGGGAATTTCAAAAACGCATGAATTCTTCCCAATCATGTTGCGCTAAGTAATGATTTTTTCGCGCACTGCTTTGCTGCGTTTTGGTATACCGAAGGCGAAGTTTCATATCAGTTCGTTGTTTTGCTTAGTTTCAAATTGTCACACGATTACCATCAGCACGAATGAGTGCAGTGCTGATAAGTGTTGCCTGAACAGGGAGACATATCTCTGCTGATCTTGAGGACGCGTTTCTCGAAAGTGGTGATCACATATAGGGCGGCATTTATATCAAAATTGAACACTTTGTGTAAAAGATGAGTTTGCTTCAGTTATGCTATAAAAACATACACTTGCATGTATCAATTGAAAAGTCAATTAGTCAGAATTTGTTCAATATTCCTGGCGATATTTGTGCAAGTTCTTATATCTACCACTGCAATGAGTCCGGGACACCAAAAACAATAGTTATAACTCTATCACGTATTTTATTATTTAGAAACATGCCGTCGCCAAAGCACCTCCCAACTACGGTTGCCAATCGTCTTGAATTTAATGGGAAAGTCCCAACCTTTGACTGAATGTTCCACGCCTCGACTTACGCTTCGTTTTCTCCTGGATAACAATAAAAAGACTGGATCTCCTTTTCATAATGCCTGACAGCTCGTTTTCGCATGCTTCCTTTTTTGTGTTCTGTTGAATTTTCATAAACACAAGGGCGGTTTTCGTTTTGTCATAGTTCCCCGCGGCGGCGTCTGCGTAAGCAGTCGTTTGGTGCGCTGCGCCACCACGTAGCCGAGCACATGAGGGTTGGACCTCCCGAGTGTAGCTTTGCGCGGCTTAGCCGTGTCCGGGGAAAAGTGGATCCTGGGGGTTGAGGCAATGCTGAGTGCTTCAACCTTTATGGCTCCTCGGCGGAGGCAACACACCTCTTTGGCCTCTGCTTCCCGTAGATGGCAATCCTGGGCTGACCCACCAAGTAGAAATCGGCTGGTCGCCTTTTTCTGTCCCCTTCTCCGAACTTTTTATTTCCTATATGCTCTGTCTCCTTCCTGTCTTCTCTTCTCTTCTGTTACTTCTACATTTTCATAGGTGGCCTGGGTTAACCTTGTGTATGTGCCCTCTCTTGGGTATATTATATTGGATAATAGCAGCAATGCACGGCTGGCGTCTGCAGCCTTAGAAGTTAAGTGCTGCAGCGTCCCCTAGGTGGGCTCCTTGGTGGGTGGCCGCCATTGCCGCCGAAATAAACGAATATATTATGGGAACACCTGCATTTTCCCGTTTACTTCATCATCGCCCTCACAAGAGGGGACGCACCGATGAAACATTGTTACGGAAGGATACGAAGAAATGAAAAAAATGTGGTTGATCCCTCTTATATAGGAATCGGTATAGAACACGAAAGTGAAACGTATCTTCACAGAAGTAGTGTAATGTTTATTGCACATTGATATATAATGTCTATTGGTGTTTTGTGGCTAAAGCGCCCTTAGGCGTTGATGCACCCACGCTGACGCCTGGTGGCACGTCTCCTCCATCACGACTACCAACGTCGATGACCATGAGCAACCGTCGTGCATATGGAAGCTGCACTACGCTGCACACGCTAGCACAACGCGAAAGACGAAGCACGTAACTGACACACTAATACAACGCGCAAGACAAAGCACGTAACTGAATCGTCACCGAGTCAAATCAGCGCGTACAGCGCGTCGTAATTGCAGCCTCCGCGATCAACTTCAGAAACATTTTCAGAGCTAATTGCGGAGGCCACGCTCCGCTGTGCTGAGTACGGTGAACGCCAGCACGTTGGTAGTGCTTCTTGATGCCAGCGTCCCTTCGAATGCTGGCATCGAGGCGTCGTAGTGCTGAGACCACCGAAGCGTTCACTGTCGGTGCGCGTTAGTGTCATAATGCAGTACTTCTCTTTTCTGCTCGTAGGCGGCGGCACCGCCCCGAGCAAGAGCGCGGGTACACGGAGGAGTGTTAGATATATAAGGCGCGTCTGTGTAGCTCTCTGCAAATGCGTTTGTGGCGCAATGGGTTAAACGCTCGGCGATCTATCGTCGCGGACCGAGAGGTCGTGGGTTCGATTTTCAAATTTTGCATGTTTGTGGAACTTTTTCTTCTGGTTTCTTTCTTTGTATTATGTTCGTGTACATTGTAAGAACGTCATTCCGTATTTCCGTATGACGTATTTCCGTGACGGAAATACGTCAGCGAAGTCTTGGTGGACCCCGGCATAAAACACTTTCGTGTTAAAAGAAGATCGAGAGACACTGGCTGCTGCGCGTTGTTGCTGGTCAGCTATGTTGATCGCACTAACTCTACTTGTGTATATATTGTAAAAACATCCAGTCTATACTGCCAACATCCCCGTAACATATTGGTGGAGGTGCGGGGTACCAAGGCTGAAAACGGAGCTCCGCAGTGGAAGTCGCATCACCGTACCCACTATGACTGACGGTGACCACGCAGGATCAACGTCGTTGCCGCCTCCAACGTCAACGTCACCGTCACCAGCTACGTCGTCGTCCCCATCGGTTGTGGTTGTACAAGGCAAGAATCCCGGAACTTTCTGTGGGACCGATGGTGCCAACGTCGAAGAGTGGCTGACTATGTACGAACGCGTGAGCGGAGTCAACAGATGGGACCCTACGCTTATGCTAGCTAATGTGTTGTTGTACCTAAGAGGCATGGCAAAGGTGTGGTGCGAAAACCACGAATAGGAGCTGACCAGCTGGCACCAATGCAATGAGAAGTTAAAAGAGTTGTTTGGTCAACCACCCGGGCGTAAAATTGCCGCAAAGAAGCAACTCGCCTCCTGTGCCCAATCCCCCACAGAGTCCTATGTTTCGTATATCCAGGGCGTGCTGGCGCTTTGTCGTAAAGCCGATCACGGCATGAGGGAAGCTAAGAAGGTCAGGCACGTGCTGAAGAGAATTGCTGACGACGCCTTTAATCTCGTCATGTGCAAAGGCTGTTCTTCAGTTGATGCTATCATTAAAGAGTGCCGACAATTCGAGCAGGCCAAAAGCCGCCGCGTCCTGCAACCATTCGCCAGACTTCCCAATACTGCCGCAACGTCGACGTGTGAAGCTCAGCCCACGCAGCCGCATGTGTCGCCATCAGAGGACGTGGTGCGAATCGTTCGACGTGAACTGGAAGCGATGGCGCCCGCAGCTTTCTGTTCGCGTCGCCCTGACGCTACCCCTCTTTCAGTTCCCCTCGTTCAAGCCATCGTTCGCCAGGAACTTGAAAGCATTGGTTTACATTTTTTCTATGTTGTCGCCAACCCCAGAGCCAACGAACGCCCTTCTACTCTGTTTGATCCTCCGCGACGCTTACCTCCGCGTTATCGCAACACGACTGAGTGGAGAACTGCGGACCACCAGCCGATCTGTTTCACCTGTCGCCGTATTGGTCATGTCGCCCGATACTCTCGCAACTCGTAGCCCTCAACACTTCGCACGCCGACCAACCTGAACCGTTTTGATGGAAATTCCCGCCGTGTTTCGCCCTCCGCCGAGTCTAACAGTACCGACAACTCTGCCAGGAACACGTGGTACAGTCGCTCACTATCGCCTCGCGGTCACCAGTCTCGTTCACCAGAAACACGTCACGCATCTTCTCGTTCGCCGCAGCCACGTCGCCTTTCGTTCCCTGTGGCTTTTGACTGCGTTCTTTCGGAAAACTGAGCACTGCAGCCCTCGGAGGTGGTGCTGAATTGACAACTACTGCAGCAAATTCTCTGTATGTTCCCACAAAGAGAAGTATAATTGACGGTAAAGTATCGAGCGTACCTGTCCAAGCACTCGCCGACACTGGAGCCCACATATCTATCATGAGTGCTAGCCTACGTTACGTTTAAAGAAGGTCCTCACCCCAGCAGCTGCACAAGTGCTTCGTCTGGCCGACGGTAGCGTGCTGGTTGTTCTCGGAATGCGTACTGTGCGTTTAAGTATAGCTGGCCGCCCTACTTCTGTTCTCTTTGCTGTGATCGACAACTGCCCTCACGACGGTATCCTTGGGTTGGACTTTTTATCCAGCCATTATGCTCTCATCAACTGCGCAACCGGCGTCCTTCAGTTGGAACAGCCTCAACTCGCCGACGCTCCAAGCACCGCGCCACCGCGCCTGTGCTCGCTTCAAGATGTGCGTCTGTCACCCGAGGTAGTCACTTACGTCGCTTTGACCGCACAGCCACAGGTTCCTGACGGTGAATATGTGCTTCGCCCCATCGTCGACGTGCTTTTTAACAGAAACGTTGCTGTTCGGCATACGCTGATCACGGTTACGAATAATGACGTTGTTCTCCCATTCTGAACTTCAGCCTGTGCCCTCAAGTGCTTCCAGCCGGCATGTTCTGTGCCAGCATTTCTAGTACGTCCGAATTTGGCGTTGAGAGCATGGAAGCCGAGAGTGGATTATTAGCACCAATTCCAGCTCACTGCTCTGGTTCTTTCACGGATGACTTAGCCAACATGATTGCACCTGACCTCACCTCTGCTCAGGCCAAGGACCTACGTCTGCTCCTCGAATCGTACAGTGACATCTTTGATTTCGGCCACCGCCCTTTCGGCCAAGCATCTGTTGTTTACCACCGTATAAACACTGGAGACACGAATCCTGTTCGTCATCGTCCCTATCGTGTATCACATGCTGAACCTAGAGTAATCCAATCACAAGTGTACAAAATGCTCAGCAAAGGGGTCATCGAACCATCAGCCAGTCCTTGGGCTTCGCCAGTCGTCCTTGAGAAGAAAAAGGATGGTGCCTGGCGTCTTTGCGTCGACTATCGCCATTTAAACAAGATCACGCGAAAAGACGTCTTCCCATTACCACGCATCAATGACGCCTCGGACAGTTTACACGGAGCTACATACTTCTCGTCCATTGATCTTCGATCCGGCTACTTACAGATTTCTGTTGATGAAATTGACCGCGAAAAGTTTGCCTTCATAACACCTGATGGTTTATATCAGTTCAAAGTAATGCCCTTTGGCCTATGCAATGCTCCTGCGACATTTGAACGAATAGTGGACTCTCTTCTGCGAGCCTACAAATGGACCACCTGTCTTTGTTATCTTGACGACGTTATTGTTTTTTCTCCCACGTTCAGTAGCCACCTTACGTGACTCGCTGCAATTCTTGCGGTCTTCCTAAAAGCCGGCCTTCAGCTGAACTCCACGAAATGTCAATTCCGGCGCCGTCAGATTACCGCGTTCGGACATCTCGTTAACGCAACCGGTGTACAACCAGATCCGGATAAAGTTCGCGCTGTTCGCAGTTTCCCTGTGCCTCGTTCTGCTACTCACGTGCGCTGCTTCGTTGACCTGGGTTCTTAATTTCGCCGTTTCGTCAAAAACTTCGCCGACGTTGCTCGCCCTTTGACAAATCTTCTCAAGAACACGCCTTTCTCATGGGGCCCGGATCAGGCTCACGCGTTCGCCGCTCTCATCGGTTTTCTGACCACACCACCCCTCCCATACTTGCCCACTTTGATCCATCTGCACCGACCGAAGTCCACACTGACGCCAGCGGCCATGGCATCTGTGCTGTTCTCGCCCAGCAGCAGAATGGTACCGAGTACGTGATAGCTTACGCCAGCCGCCTGCTGTCACCTTCTGAGAGGAATTACTCCATCACCGAGCGTGAGTGCTTGGCTTTAGTGTGGGCTGACGCCAAGTTCCGGTCACATTTGTACGGCCGCACGTTTTCGCTCATTACAGACCATCATGCCCTCTGCTGGCTGTCTTCCCTCCGGGACCCGACAGGACGGTCGCTGGGCTTTGCGGCTCCAGGAATTTTCTTTAATTGTCATCTACAAGTCTGGACGTCTGCACAAGGACGCTGACTGCCTCTCTCGCAATCCCGTGGATCCTCCTGATCCTTTTGCACATTGTCCGCAGACCTGCGTGTTGGCTTTCACTGACATGTGCGACATGCGCGCTGAAAAACATCGCGATGAGTCCTTGCAGGCTATCATCGCCGGAGTGCAATCTGGCAGCATCGACGGCCCGTCCCGCATGTTCGTGCTGCACGAAAGCATCCTCTACCGCCGCAATATAAACCCTGAGGGCCCTGAGTTTCTCCTTGTCCTTCCTCGTCATCTACGATCCGTCGTTCTCGAACAACTTCACGATGCACCAACGGCTGGACACCTTGGAGTTTTGTGCACATACGACCGCGTACGACGCCAGTTCTTCTGGCCGGGACTCTACCGCTCTGTGCGTCGTTATGTCGCAACTTGCGAATTGTGTCAGCACCGAAAAAAAACCTCGCCTGCCACCTATCGGACGACTCCATCCAATTGAAGTTCCCTCTGAACCTTTCTATCGTGTAGGCCTTGACCTGCTTGGCCCTTTTCCGACAACTCGAGGGAATGAGTGGATCGCCGTCGCTACCGATTACACGACACGCTACGCGATAACCAAGGCGTTGCCGACTAGTTGCGGAAATGACGTCACAGATTTTCTCCTCCATGACGTCATCCTCTACCACGGTGCACCTCGACAGTTACTTACCGACTGCGGCCGCTCGTTCTTGTCCCGAGTTGTTGACGAACTCCTCCGCTCTTGTGCCACAGAGCATAAGCTGTCCACCGCCTACCACCCACGAACGAACGGTCCTACGGAACGTCTTAACCGAACACTCACATAGATGATGTCGATGTACGCCTCCAATGATCACCGCGACTGGGACGCCACGCTGGCCTACGTGACATTCGCGTATAACTCGTACCAAACGATATTACCCTTTTATCTTTTGTATGGTCGCGACCCCACATTGCCATTTGACACCATCCTACCTTCTGTGCCACGTGTTACAACTGAGTACGCTCGTGAAGTCATCGATCGCACTCACATGGCGCGTCAAGTCGCCCGATCTCGTCTATTGGCATCGCAGGGTATACAAAAAGAGTGGCACGATCGCTGCCATCGCGATGTTAAGTTCGCCCCAGTTTCTTGGGTGCTCCTCTAGTCACCATGTCGTCGTGTCGGTCTCTCCCAGAAGCTTCTCTCTCGCTACACAGGGCATTATGAAGTCCTACGTCAAGTTAACGACGTCCATTGCGAGATCTCGCCGTTACAGTTTGATCCGTCCTCAAGTCCGACGCCAGTTGACATCGTGCACGTTTTGCGGTTGAAGCCATACTTCGCTCGCAGTTCTTCGCCTGACATGCGCCGAGACGGCGCTTCAGCACACGGGGGTCCTGTTACGGAAGGATAGGAGGAAAGAAAAGAAGATCGAGAGGCACTGGCTGCTGCGTGTTGTTGCTGGTCAGCTATCTTGACCGCACTAACTGTACTTGTGTATATATTGTAAATACATCCAGTCTATATTCCCAACATCCCCGTAACAATATTAAGCCTCTTCAAACCGAAAGAAAATATTCCCCGTTCCCAAGTCGTTCACAGTGAAAAAACAGAAAAACCAACTAGAACCGTATCACATTTTCTTGTTGCAAAAGGCCTGACTGAAGCCCTTGGCTGTGGTTCAAGTCCAGCAATCTGGGACATCGACTACTGCGGCAAAGCCGACCCTGGGGCGATGCGGTTGGCGTAACTCTATGGGAAGCATTTTTTAAAAATCGATTACTGAGCAATGGCTCGTTTTTCGCGATTAGCACTTTAGGCACTTAATCCCCACAACGTTCTCACGGTATATGTCGAGTGTAGTCTAATTCCACTGGCTGGATTTTTTTCCTGGGGCACTTTTGTAGACCCATTGAAAATGCATGGGGTGATTTTTAAAATGTAGTTTGCAGCACAGTAAAAACTCATCCGCTAATTGCACTCTAGTGGCACATACTTTAGGTCTCTCTATATATGTAGGTCCAGTTTGGTTTTAATCCGCTGGCTGAATTTTTTTCCTGGGGCGCTTTTGTTTGGCTACTATGCGGCAAAGCATCTCTACAGGGGCAAAAGATTCGTCCGCCGTGGAATTGATGGGAAAGAGCTTGCGGACCATGTCAAAAATGGACACGAATGTGCAGCTGTGATGCATATTTGCTCCATGACGTATAAGGAAACATGATGGTATTAGATTCTGCAAGAAGGAGCGGGCCAAATGGCTTTATGGAGTGCCATCCAAGCGCGAAGCCTGGTTGCGCGCCCCCCTTTTTCTCAAGTTTCGGTGCATGGTAAAGTGTTTCATTTGGTATTTAGAAAGATAAGGTGCTTAGACAGATTTAGTATTAGGCAAATTTTTGACACAAAAGGACATCGCCAAATAGAGCACTTGTTACGTGTGTTTACGTGTTACTTGTTAGGTGTTTACTTAATTTGTTACGTGTGTTACGTGTGTTTAGTGCAATGTGCCGACAATGCGAAGGTTTGAATATTATCAGTGTAAAAACAAATTGAAAGGAAAAACTCATGATCTATAGTGCGCGTGACGGAACGAAATAAAGAGGAAAAGATAGTCCCCGTGTTACAGCGAAAATCAGCAGCTTCGTCTCGTTTAATAAACCATCCCGTTTTAGTTTTAAATGCATAAGCATTTCTATGCCTACCAAATGAGAAATTTGTCCGTCCGTCACGTAAGACGAATGCAATGGCTCATAACCACGTAAGGCAGAGGCTACAAGCGCTCAGCGAAGTGAAGCGAACAGCGCATACATTCATTCAGATCACCCATACAATACACAGAACAGCACACGTTTCAATAAAGAACAAGTGCAAAACAAGCATCCGAACCATGAATAAACATTGCATGCTCCCTCAGCAATTGTAGTGGTGGTTTTGTAACAGCTTAGCTGGACATCCAGGTTGATAAGGACCGATAATAGTTCGTAAGGGTCGGATCGTGTTCGATAAGGTTGATAACGACCGATGAGGGTTTATAAGGGTTTATGCTGGTCGAATCAAGTTTCATAACATTGATGATGACACCGGGCAGCGTGGGGATTAGCAAGCGGCACAATGCTTGTGCATACTTAGGCAACTCCCAGAGGAGTTTCTACGTGATTTCTTTTATCAGTTCGGAAGTATAGCTAAAATCATGCGTGCCTGTTCAGTGTACACAAATCTCGCACGTTATACGCGAAGGTAAGGTTGTGAAGGTTTGAGAAAGTGGAGCCGCAACCGCTGAACTACACCGGGTCAATTGTTGTAGGGCCTGCTGTGAGCCACACGATTGCTTAGCTGAGCAAATTGGTAATCTCTTGAGAATACTTCTCGGAGCCCCGCTTTGTCGGGAATATTTCCTCTCGTAAGGTGACTCTTACAATGTCCTCGTAGCGCAACAAAACACTGGTCTGACGATCGTTCGGACATGACTAACCTGATTCCGGGCTTTTAAATGCAGTCGCACCAAATCGCTTGGAAATACGAAGAAAACATACAATGCGTTTGTTTCTCCATAAACTCAGTAGTACTGTGGGGAAACAAGCTTCTAGTTTATGGCAGCGGTATTTCCCGTACACAACTTTTTTTTATTATTGTGAAAGCAGTTATATGTACACTCCAGGCGCATTTACGCCGACGTCATCCGCGTCGCCTTCGCTGTCGCCGCGATGTTCCGTGTGAAGTCCGACTGCGGTAACATCGCGGCCGGATGCCGTATGTTGTCGGTGCGAGTGGAAGCGTGCCAGATTCATCTTAGAAGCCTGGTGGCTCAATCTCGAAGGTTATGAAAAACGGCGCACAACAATGCCTCAAGCAAGCACGTCTCGCTGTGTATTGTGTGTATTACACGGACAAACAGGTGCACGCAGAACATCAACTCACCACTCTCGCGTTGCACTAAATGCTGAAGAAATTAAACATTCACTGTTAAGATCACCGCGTACTATCGTCAGTCAAAGCAAACAGCAGAGAAAGCTTCGCTTACTCTGCTTACCACACTGAGTCGGATCCACATAATTTTATTGCGATTGCAAATATATGGACACTCCAGGCACATTTCCGCCGTCGTCGTCGACGTGATGTTTCGTATAATGTCCAAGTGCGATAACATCGTGGCTGCGCGCCGTATGGTATGGGTAAAGTGAAAGCGTGAGAGGGTGAGCAAAGAATGGTTGCTCAGTCTCGCGTGCGCAAGGGAGGAAGGCGGGGAAAAAGCGCTCCGTCTTCCATCGCGCACAAGGCCGCAGGGAAAGTGGGGGACGTTTTACTCCCGTGGCGGCTACGTATGGCGCGGCTGAGCGCGGCCGCGCGGCCCCGATCTAGAAAGCGATCTGCGCTGGGTACAAAGTCTAGGCGGGCCGATGGCTGGGACCCTATAACGTAAAACTATTCCAATCTGTTTTCCTTCTAATCACCTGATGTCCAATTTACGTAACCGCCAACGCAAGCATCGGGCGGTGACTCGCAGCGTTGTTTGAGAAGGCTATTGAAACGCTCTCCTATTTTATAGGAGGTCACTGCATGTTGTTTGCTTTCAAAAGGAATAGCATTGCCTAACTTAACATATATTTCTTACCTGATTGGCTGACCAAGGGCGATGAGCACGCAGAAGTGGAGGGGGTAACGTGGGGCCGGGCTAGCGCAGTGAAAGTAGATAACCTGATGAGCAGTGTGTTGCCGGCGTCTGCGTTTGCCCTGCTTCTTCTTACTTAGCTTTCGGTGTCTGCTATAAAATCACGTCGGCGTGCAACGGCAACGTAACAATGCAGCTAAAACGAATCTTCAGTGAAGAAAATTTGACATAGCGATGTCGTTTTCGTGCTGAAAGGACTCGACAACCATATAATGTCACGCAAAATTTTAATATAGACAAATAAATCCATTCTCCACGGCAGCTCCGACTAGCCAGTGCCAGAGCGATCGGCGGGTACCCACCTTCTATTGATGTCGGAACGGGGCAGTGTCCGGCTATTAAAAAGAAAATTAAGTTTTGATCGGCGTAATAATGCATCTTTAATGCGTACAAGCCACCTTGACGCAGTGATTTTTCACGGTTTTTGGACGTCAGGTGACAGACAGGCGAAGTGGACGCAGCCCGAAAACTTTTGACCAATTGCGGATGGCTGATGGTAAAAAGGCATAGAATCGAAAAATAATATTTTTCTGTTGTTCGGTCTCACATGCATAATTAGTGTGCACACGTCATATAAGAGTGAGTAGCTCTCGCGGTTTTTTAACAGCGGAGCTGTTTAAGCCGAGCGTTAGTCCGTAACCTGCGGACAGAAATTGTGGGCCGATCCTGGCGGTAGTGCAGAAAGGGTCCAAGCGCAATGACACATACCTCTGTGAACTGGCGAAGCTGAGCCTGGTTAAGTCTAGCTAAGCATGGTTGGGACTACTTAAGCTTAGTCTCTCATCGATAGACAATCGATAGTCAACCAGCAGCTAATCGATAATCGATAAATGATCAATAAATTCCGGAAAATGCTGGGAATGACTTGGTAGTGCTTAGCCTAGTCCAAAAGCCATGCCAAGCTAGGTGCCCATCAGCTACGCTTTCTCTGTAGCATTGAGCCTCCCGTGCAAGCTACGCTAATATTTTTCCTTTACGTTGCGTGAAAGACAAGTGAAGTTGGGCAATCATGGAGGCCTGATTGCAAAAATAGAATAGAAGCAGTTTGGAATAGCTTTTCGTTAAAGTGCCCCTGATGCCTTCGTGTGCGGTGTATTCTCGGCGCAATTAGTTAGCGTTGAAGCTAGAAGTAGCACGATGGACAATTCGCTCGCTGTTGCTGCCACTCTCCCCCACGCCAGCGTTTTGACAGCGAGTGTCCGCGCTTATCGAGAGAGATGTGCTCGTTTGTGATTGTGCGCGCGTGACAACGTGCAGGTTAATTTAGTTAGTAAGCGAATGTTTACAGCCGTTTATGCAGCTGATAAAACGACTAACCTTAGTTTGCACAGCTGTCTAATAAATTTCTGTCGCAATCAGTGATTCGCCTGTCGGGCGAAATTGACCTTATTGTTAATATTATTGTAGTTAATATTATTATTACTTATTACGCTCAAGCCAGGCGCAATACACATACAAGTTTCGAATACAGGCGCAGTTCTGTCTTCTTGCGACTGAGTGCCGATAATTTTTTTCGAGCAAATGGGGCACAGCGTGTCGTTTACAAAAAGCAGCTTGGTGTCTGCCACTGCGGATACGGTGGCATAGACATGTTGTAAATCCGGTTTTCTATTGGATGGCGCATATCAGCACGCAGAAAGAGAATTTCGGGTGGTGGGTCGATTCCTTGTTGGAAAAATGGATATATTCTCTCGCGCAAGCCGTTAGCTTTAAAAGTGAATCCAAAGTACAAGTGCCCAAAAATGGTGGTATTAGGTAGTGTGCGCTCTTTCCCGTCTCTTGTTGTTTCTTCCTGTTTGTTTTGGGCAGCGTCTCAATACATTAACATAAGGTCACTGTCTCGTTCCACGGAAACACCTAAACATTTTTGCAGTAGGTAGAGTCATCTGCGTTCGGCGTTCTTGGAAGTAGTCCCCTTCCGAGGTGATCAAAAAGCACAGTGCTACTTCATCTTTCTTTTCCTTTTATTAACGTGCGACATTTAACGGTAGTGCGCGAAGGCGAGTATTACAAGCTTTTGCGCTGTAGTCGTTTTTTGTTGAAAGTTGCACACGTGGCTCCACTCTCGTGCGGCCGAGACATGGACTGTCAGAGTATGGTCATTTATCGGACAATGCCAGGGCTACTACTTTTGTTTTCTCGCCAAAAAACCGTCCCACCCCCCTAGTCGGTCAAATAACAGTCATAACCTTACCACAAACAAGACAAATTGGCTTTGTGCTTTTGAAAGCGGATAGTGACAGTCTATCAACTCTTTGTCTTTGGATCTTAGCACTTGCTTTCTTTCAAGCCCATGCTGCCCTAGAAAAAAGTCGGCAGAATTTTTTTTTCTGGTTACAATAAGCATTCTCAATAGGAAGTTAACATTTTCGACAGTATTCGTCTTCTCCCGCAGTGCGACGTGTGTGGCGGCGTTGTGTAGAGATTCGGGGAAAAAAACGGTCAAATACGATATTGAGCAGCTGATTGCTGCACTCTCGTTAAATGCTAAACGCTTTTTGGGTTGCATGACACCATTTACACACCCTTACGTTGTCATTTTCTTGGCACATGAAAAATTTGTGCTCTTCAAATGAATGTTCTATGGTGTAAGTGCTGCATTGTTTTGCTTATTTTATTTAATGTACTAAGCTTGAAAATGCCGCTAGTCAGACATAATAGAGCACAGAGAAAAGGCCCAACTGCACGCGGCATGGTCTTATCCTTACAATAAATTCGCTAACGAGACAGATCATGAATCCAACTACAAAATGATATCTCGCACCAAAGGAATGTGGGAAAAACCACTAGGACACACTAAGTTCGACAATCTTATTGTTAACAGGTGATTCAAGGGTGACGCAAGGCGACAACTGTTGCATATGACGGCGTGCATACGACTAGACCATCAATAGAATAACATGACTTTAGTGAACCAAGAACCAATATGCAGGCCATGCGGTAAAACTTTATTATAGCAACACATTTTCAGCATTGTTCGTACAACTCAACGCTTGAAGCCTGTGTATATTTGCGGCGGTACGTATATGTTTTATTGCTGCATGGCCCACTTTGGTTATTAGCCTGCGTAACACCGTGACTAAATTTCGCCTCATCGCACGCACATTTAAGCCTTCTTGAAAACAGAACCAGGACGATTCAGTCACTGGAACAGCCTTTCATTTATTTATCACACAGTCCCATATTCGCTCGAGGAGGATTATAGCGGGGAGCATGTATACACGCATTAAAACTTTTTTCAAGGTAAGATTATAAGAAGTGATACCCAAACCAAACAAGATCTAAAACAAAGTAACAAAGCACCAGGGGCCGAATTCACAAAGCTTTTCGATCGTAAGTGCTGCACCACGATTGGCTGACACCTGCTTCTGCGAACAGTTTTAGCGTGAGAACGTTTTTGTGAATCCGGCCCCAGTATGTAGCATACAGTAGTTACCATGAGCCTAAAAGAAAAAGATTTTGAAATTAAAGGCGTGTAAAATTGTTATACATTACCAGGAATTTGGGACATCGCCGAACAGCGCCTCTAGCGGCCGCCTCTGAAAACATACGCGTTTTCTACGGGAGAGCGTCGTTTTTTTTTCAAATAACTAATCATAGAAGCCATGTTTTAAAATATTCCCATGGAAATAGGCTCTTGGCGCTTAGCCCGAAATAACATGCAAGTGGTACCATTACATACGGCAGAAAACTCGTTCCAAATTGCGGGCGAAGTTTCAATTATGGGAGTCTATTGAAAAGCCAAAATTTTGGAGGCTTTTTTGGCCAGTAAAAAGCAATTTGCGATGAACCTATTGCATTGACTGACGTATTCCTGGGGATTTATCAACTTCAATGATTTATCAACTTCAATGAATCAGCTTTCAGCTAGTTGCAGCAGCAGCTCTTGAAATGGCAAAGAAGTCGTTCCAAAATCGCAGTTTTCATAACAAGGTCGCGGAATTTATTGTGGTACATATATAAACCTAGTTTTCGCCAACAGCAGCGCTTCGAAGCGGTAGCCGAGCTTGTTGAGCGACCACAGATCAAGATCACTGATAACCAGGATCGTGAAGTTCGCAGGTTCGAAGCCAGCTGTGCCGCGCTTCTTCTTATCACTTTGTCGCTGCTTAGTTTGGCAGTTTTCCACCCGATGGCATATTCCGAAATGCAGGACATAAGGGGCGCGATCTTGTACGCGTTCCAAAATGGAACGGAGGCGTTCCGTTCCATCGAGCCGCACACGATTGGTCAATTTCAACCGCGACGTTCAAATTGACCAATCGTGTGCGGCTCGATGGAACGGAACGCCTCCGTACCATTTTGTAACGCGTACAAGATCGCGCCCTTGGTTACGGTTCTTGTTTAGTTTCTTTCTACTGTACCAAAGTCTTCCTAAAAAATAGCTGGCTGGTTTCGAGAACATGCGAACGTGTTTCCAAACATCTTTTGCACTTTAGGTATATTGTACTTTGGAAAATAAACGCAGGTAACGTGTTTTGAAAGTACATTTCTTTCCTAAGGTGAATATTTATGAAGACATTACTAAGAAATATTTTGCCTTTTCAGCTACGTCTTGGGAAAGGCGTGTTTTGTGCAACTCTTGTGCGGCTTGGAACGTGCCACAAAAATAAATAGCGCCCAGTGTGTGCAATTAAAAGACACAGAAGTAGAAAAGTTGGCTGCAGCCCCAGACGTAGTATTTTTACAAAGGAATACAGTTGAAGCTATTTGACTGAGTGTATTTGCATTATATCAAAGCAGAATTTTTGCGTATACCTGACCTTCAGTGCAAATGAAGGATATCCGAATTATTGCACAAGCGTGTTTGCTTAGTACAAACCAGTACCTCGAAACATAAACATTCTACCCTCAATATGCAGCGCACGTGTCCTATCATTTGAACCATTCCCATATACCTTCACAAAATTCCAGAAATACTAAAAGTCTTCATATCCTTTTACCCTTTTACCACAACTTACGCAGAGGAGTATTGGAAATTATGCGAAAAGACTCTGGGACGTGTTAATGTAGCCTGTCGTGTAAAAATAGAGAACGACTCCAATCACAGACCACACCCTTTTTGAATTATGCCCACAAAGTTGTGCAAGAAGACACTGTTTTCGGCTACAATTACCGAAGTTGCCATATAGCATTCTGCTGTTCTGTTCTTGACTAACTCTATTGCTGAATCAGGTCACAGCACCATGATATGATTACTGGTGCAATTCTTTAGTAATTATGTGCGAATATTCTCCTACCCTAAATTTAACATGTTTGAATAATTGAAGAAACATGAGAAAGGACCGTGACGGTTTGCAGAAATGTTCCTTTATTATAATCGTTTATGACTCATATCGGTACGGTCGTTTTGTCATGATCACGCCAGCGTGCACTGAGCATCATTTATCATTTTGTCTACTGCCTATAAATAAAATACAAAAGTGTCGTTCCTTGTGTGTGAGTAGCACAATGGCAGCTGAACCTTTCACATGGTCCTACTAAGCCAAACCTTTCCTTTTCTGCCATGGTGCCACAGGACATGTCAATTTCACACTTGATTTTCGCCCTTTCAGTTTCCTAGAAAGCATAGGGAGGTACACAAGACGAACAGGCGAAATTTTGCAGTAGTCCTGAGATTTGAGTAAAATTTCATAGGCAATGTTATTATCCTTTATTTGTTTACAAATTTATTACACCTCATTGGTGATAATAATGACGTACTACAAAGTAGTTCAGTTCTTATATTTAATACAACATGTCTGAGATGGCTGTCCTGAAAATTAACCAGGTGTAAGCATTGCATGACATTGGCTGGAAGGTCATTCATAAAAAAATGTGTGCAGAATAAAGAAAATACAGGTGTTCAATGGCACAGTCACCGTCAAAAGTTTACGCGGCCGAGATTCTGCGAATAAGTTCATTTTCAACGCAGCTACGCCCACAGCCAGTAAAAGTATGCAAAACTTTTGTTTACTCTAGACCAGGATACGCTGTAAATCCGAATGCCACGATGCGTGCCTCAGGCGTAGAAATATAATATTTTTTCAGCTTCAGGCGTGCGAAAGCTTTGGACGCTGACTATACGTTCTGAAGGCCAGGCTGCTTTTTAGCTTATACGTGATGAAAAGCGCCGAGCTCTTGATGATGGAATATTAGAGCGTAGAATTGTAGAACTTGTGCAAGGTCAGGTGACTTCACGACGCAAACCTAGCGATAGAAGCTCAGCATGCTTTTTGTTTATTAACACTGATGATAAATGAATAATCAGAGTAAATTAATGTTACTGCCCGTTTCTGGACAGACTCGAGTGTAACGCATACGTTCTATATCACTGAAGGTTCCATGCTAATTCCATACAGGGCATTCATATTCGAATTTTGGCCTGTCTTACGCCTACCGAATCTTTAGCAATGAGAAGAGGTAGGCAATTGCTTCTTGGGATGTAGCCGAGGCCATGGTAGATGTGATTAGTAATGCGGTATATGTGAGTAGGCTGACTGGAATTATTACATGAAGTACGCCAACGTACCTAGGTTAAGTCACGGTGGAAATTACAGAGCCCTTTATTGTATATATGTTGAAGTCATGTGAGAGTGTCTCTGCTAAAAAGTTATAACTTTAATAATATCACGACTGAGTAGCCTTCTGTTAAACTGTTGGTAAAAATACTGTGTACGAAGTTCTATTGTGGTTTAAACTGCAACGTTATCAGCGCTTCCAAAAGAAAGCCACTACAAGTCCATTTTTCTCGGGCGTTCATTTCACCTAGGTACCACTGCCTGGCTCGTGACCTTTATATTTTTAAATCTGCCCCGATGACGTAAGTTACGTTGCGGAAAAATAAATACCCTTTCTAAAGAATGAACTATCACAGCTTCCCGACAAAGCGCGGTACGTTGGCGCAAGTCGTCATGTGTGATCACGATAAGAACGACCGCCCGTCGTTAAAAATGACTTGTCACTCCCCGGTTTTTCTTTTTTTGTCAAGGACGCGACTAACCCGTAGAAGGGTAATCCCGACCTTGGCATAATGCTTGCGACTTTTCTGGTTCCGGACGAGCGCGTTCTTTGTGTATAATTCAGGCGCCTGGCATCGAAAGGCTTATACACCTTTAAACAGCGAAAGGCTTTCACAGTCACTTCTGTAGCTCCACGGAAAGCGCGGACAATCAGTCCACTTTCAGCATGAAGCGCTCTGACCCAAGACACATATTTGCGAGAAAGGAGCTCCTATATTACCCATAGCGAGAAATGTATCCACAAATTACACCTCATTATACCGATGTGTTTATGAGCCGCACTCTGGTGCCTGTATTCCGTATTATGACAAAAAATATAGTTTGTGCAGTGTCAGTAGCCTAAACGTAAAACAGGAAATTGAAGTCATCACAAAGACTGTCATATATCATAAATTGCAAGAAAAAAACTTAAACTGTACTTGATAATACTCGCAATGCAAACTTTGATGCATGTGATTCATTTCAATTTCCTATCTGTTCCGACCCGCCGTGGTTTCTGAGTGGCTATGGTGTTGGGTTGCTGAGCACGAGGTCGCGGGATCGAATCCCGGCCACGGCGGCCGCATTTCGATGGGGGCTAAATGTGAAAACACCCGTGTACTTAGATTTAGGTGCACGGTAAAGAACCCCAGGTGGTCCAAATTATTCCGGAGTCCCTAACTACGGCGTGCCTCATAATCAGATCGTGGTTTTGGCACGTAAAAGCCTATAGTTTAATTAAATTTTTAACCTAGATGTTGCTAATCGTAGTGTTTAAGGGGAAATAAACATGCACTCCTAGCGCGCGCAGAAACTACGCCGGTTTCTAGCGAGGGGAGCTTCGCGCCGTGACGCAGCAGACCCCTTCAAGCATTGACAGTGCAGCATGCTGCCGGCCGAAATATACGGGCGGTGGGGTGCAACTCGGAATTGGCGGAGGTTGCCGTTGCAACGCGAGGATAATTGGATGTGACGGACGTTCGCGCCGAAGATTAAAAAGATTGTTGATATTAAAGCGATAGCTGTGCACTATGACGTAGCCAAACATGGCGGGTTTTAACGTTGGATCATGAACGCTATCACAGAGAAGGTTTACTGCAAAGAGTTATATGGCGGGTAGAGGCGCGGTGGGTTTAAAGCGATAGCCCTGTGGCGGCCCATGCGCAAAAAAATTGTACCTTAAGTATCCTTACGTGATTTGAATGCGAAAGCATTATGACTTCTCTTAGTCATTACCATAAATACTTTTTAAGTATTACAACCTGTTTGCGATCCTTCCTTCACTTTCTTTTCTCTGCGTTCATTAATCACCAGACCACAACCATTCAGAACTCATCGCCAAGTAGCTACGAGTAATATGGTGATCCACCTTAATCCACCTTAACCAAATTTAATTCATTGTAATTTAGTTTACTTCACCTTAATTCACTTGACTCCACCTTAAGTCACCCTACTCTACTTGTGTAACTTTAATTCACTTCACTGTAATTCACCTTAATTCACAATAACTACCCATAATTACTACTAATTGACGTTGTATACCATTTACTATCTTCTATATTACTACTGATTTCATTCAGACGCTGATGATGTCACATTGACTTTCGATACCACTCGTTGTGAACGACGCCGGCTTTCTGCCTCATGGCTCATGTAATGCTTTCGCATTAATGACTACTGTAGACGACAACGGTCCGTCTGTACGGCGCAGAGTAAACAGCTTTCCACTTTCATTGAGATTTGCGCAGCCCCGGTGCGCAGCGTTCCCGTCATGCTCAGAGT